>NW_015548323.1:45652-48926 GCF_001515605.1 Sinocyclocheilus anshuiensis
TCAGGGTCCATTCGCCCAAGTAAACAAGGCCCTCATTAACTATTTATTCACCCACACAGGAGAAGAGTGACCCACGCGTCTCCAGGAAGTGTCCACTAAGGCGGTTTGGGTGAAATCGTGATGAACGGAACTGTGTAGCGTCTGGGGTTGTGGTTTATATTTCACTGAATGTAAGCGAGAAGTTTGTGGCCTATTTAACTCCACAGAAACACTGAAGACAGAAATGGAACAAAATAGAGGCCAGTTAAAGAAAAGACATACTGAAGCGTGTCTGAGTGTATTTAATAAATTGGCTAAAGGCTGTTACATATATTTTGGTAATAGACAATATTATTTTCTTTACACACACACACACAATATATATATATATATATATATATATATATATATATATCATATTAATTTCAGCTAGCTGTCAATTGCATATTTGTGTAAATCCATGGAGTTCAAAAGACATTGCAGAACATCGAATGACCCTGTCCTGAATATCATATAACTGCTCTCATTTATGTGTGGAGTGCTGCATGAGGTATATCTAGCCTAATCATTTCTGCATTATATGGTGTTTAACACGCCTCTTGACTCATGTGATCTTTTAATCCCTTTGGGCTATTATTATTGCCATGAGCCTCTCCTCTAGCCCCACCCCTTATTTCATCACTGGCTTTATCTGTTTGAAGAGTAAGTGCACCTGTGGTTATAGACACACAGAAATATGCCACATAGACAGTTATCAAAAACATTTTTCATGCTTTCTTTGACTGTTCTTCTGCATCAGTTTGGCAGAAGATTACATATTTTGAAAGACAAAAGAACATTACAATATTTGAACAGCAGCCGTGTGTGCTGGAATAGGACTTATCTTTCTGATATCCTTTCTAGCCCTTTCACTGGGAGATAACAGCATGTTATCTACTCCAAAATCCACCTGACATAATTAAACAGCAATGATCAACTGATAGTCATAAAAAACAAAAGTGCCCTCCTTCAGCAGTCCTTCGGTTCACTAAAGTGAGACATTTCCTCGACATGACTAAATCAAAGACATCTTAAACAAAATTTCACATTTTTAACAATTGGTAGATTAGAGTTTTGACTAAATACTTTTAAGATTGTGTGCCATATAAAATAGTGATAACACTGATTGAAAAAAAAAATTTGTTGCCAAAATTCTATTTGTGCCACAATTTTCCGATTACCTTAAAGGTATGTAAAGTGTGTGATTTCTGCACCAGCAGTAGCACTAAACCCCCTACTGTTCTTAACTAGGGGACCTCAGCAGAATTCCAAGGGAGCTGCAGGATGACTTGAATATATTTCTGTCACGATACGCTACCGGAAGGAACGATGGAGACATAGAATAGCAAACACAGTCTTTTATTAAATCCAAACAGGTGTAAATCCACACCAGGAAGGGAAGATGACACACTGATAGACCCGACAAACACAGACTAAACAGACTGGGGCTTAAATACACAGGATAACGAGGGAATTGGGAGGAACACAAGTGAACAGAATGACTAATTAAGAGACAACGAGGACAGGAACGACCAAATAAGGGCACATGAGGGAGAAACTGGGTCACGGAGAGCACATGGGGGAGCAAAACACAAAGACAGTCCAATCCTGACATTTCGCACCCCTCCTGGAAGGCGCGTCCTCGCGCCGTAGAACCAACAGAGGGAGGGACGGGTGGGAACTGGGAGGTGGCTCAGGAGGGAGGACGGACACCCGGAAGGGGGCCGGCAGACAAGAGTCCAGGGAGGTGACGACAGAGAGAGGAGCCAAGAAGGAGGGACGGGGGTGGTGGAGCCAGTGGACTGATGGGCCATGGCGGAGTGGAGGGAGCTAGGAGTCATGGTGGAGCCGCTGGGTCGACGGGCCGAGGCGGCATCCGGGGCTTAGAGGCTGGAGGCGGAGGCCAGGGATTCTGCAGCCACGGTGACGATGGAGGATGGCAGACTTGCAGAGCTTGCACCGTACAGATGGTGGGCTGAGGGCGAGCAGAGGGGCTGCCAAACGACAGCGGTGGAGGAGGCAGGGGTACAGATGGTGGGCTGAGGGCGAGCAGAGGGGCTGCCAGACGACAGCGGTGGAGGAGGTAGGAGTGGGTGGGTGGGGAGTTGGACGGGCATTTGTGAGCATCTGGGCTTAACTTGGGAACAGGAGCCCTCTCTGGGCTGGACATGGAAACAGGAACAGGAGGGACAGAGGTCACCGACGGAAGAGGGAGGAAAGGGGGCAGGTCGGTATACAAATCAATTAAGTCTCTTTCCACTTTTCCTTTACCCAGATCCTTAGACAGCTCACCCTCAGCCACGGTGCAGGGGGCGGAGCTCCTCTCCGCACTCCCACTGTCCATGATGCTCTCCCCCATGGCGAGCTCTGTAGCCGGCTCTCGCACCTGGTCTGACGTCACAGGGTCGGGCTCCGGGGCGATCCTCAGCATTGTCGCTCTCTCTGGCGATGGCTCGTCGGTCGCGGCGGGTTCTGGCTCTCTATCAGTGGTGGGCTCAGGCTTAAGCTCCGCGCAGTGGGGTGATGGTGGGCTGGGCTCTGGGTCTGGCTGTGTTCTGGATCGGGGGTAGACGCTCTCCAGACACCAGATGATAGCCTCCCTCCAGCACAGTCTGGTGGTGTCTGGGAGATCGACAGGGCGGTAGTAGTTGGCCCGATCCAGAACAGGGAGTTCAGCACAGCGTCGTCGAACGCCGTTAAAACAGCGAGCTGGCTGAACTCCACAGCCAGGGTGTGAACTACGGGGGAGCTAGGGGGAGCTCGGCTCCCCTGAAAACATGATTTGTAAAATTTTGGGGTGTCTCAAAAAATATTGACAATGTGTTATTTTGACGTGCAATTTCAGTTTTGTGTAATGTGATCATCGTGGATTATTACGTGTAAAATTGCAAAAATATAATTCATGCATGACGGCGATTGAAACCTAATTCACTTCAATAAAGATAACTATACATGCTATTCTTGTCATGAGCATCAAGGTGTGGAGGTGCTGCGGTGCAAATTCCACTCATGTTTAGTACATGTTAACTCAAAGATTCGTAGAAAAAATATAAACGTTGGACTCTCTGGTCGATTCTGTTTTAAGGTAAGGCATGTTATTCGCAATTATGTGTTGTGGCTGGGTTGTTATAGGTTTGCATGACTCTCGATGTCTTAGGCCTAACTGAACGGAGGAATTATGGTATTCTTCTGTAGCCTGACAACGACTAACTTCAACCATTGTTCATGTGAACTCAAAGACAGCCTGATGCTTTGT
>NW_015548323.1:48991-53315 GCF_001515605.1 Sinocyclocheilus anshuiensis
ATAAAAAAAAACAAGTGGGCTCCCCCAAAGTCCACGGTATAGTTCGAACACTGTCCACAGCATACTCCAAGAGGGAAAGGTCCTTGCGGGCGAGGGAGGTAAACTTGATAGCGAGGGAATCCATGGGGAAGGAAACACTACGGAAACAAAAAACACTGAATGGAAAATGGAAAACAAACAGAGGGGAGACACAGTTAAACAGTTTGTTGGTTGGGTCTTCTGTCACAATACGCTGCCGGAAGGAACGATGGAGACGTAGAATAACAAACAGTCTTTTATTAAAGCCAAACAGGGGTAACTCCACACCAGGAAGGAAAGATAACACACGTTCACAATCACAACTAGTAGACCCGACAAACACAGACTGAACAGACTGGGGCTTAAATACACAGGATAATGATGGAATTGGGAGGAACACAGGTGAACAAAATGACTAATTAAGAGACAATGAGGACAGGAACAGGAACGACCAAATAAGGGCACATGAGGGCGAAACTGGGTCACGGGGAGCACATGGGGAGCAAAACACAACAAAGACAGTCCAATCCTGACAATTATTATTAATAAAGTTAATATTAGATATTTATAAAATAAGAAGATTAAAAACGTAATAACTTAATAAAAATGTTTTCCCTCTCTAAATAACTATTGTTTCTGTTTATAAAAAAACAGCCTTTTCATAATTATAGAGGTAATACAGAAATATTTTACCTAAAATTGTGTTTGGGAACTACTACACTAAACAGAATTAGTGAAAAATTATGAAATTATGGTTAGACAAATATGACCCCCCCTCAATATCACCTGAGGCGTGCTGGTTGGTATGTTTAAACAGATCAATGTTTTGCTCATAGCACATTTTAGACTCTGCAAATTTAAACCGTGATGCATAAATGATCATGCTGCTTGATTATTACACATTTTAGCCAAATCGACAACTGTAGTACTTAAAGATGACTTAATTTCCCCAGTATTGTCTGTACAGATCCATTCTGTGCAGATTCATTTTTTGTAATGTTTGTGTAAATTTGTATGAAGCCTCAAATGTTCTTATAAGCAAGAAGCAATTGGCACCACTGCAGGCGAATACCCATCAGTAAGTGTTGAAAGTAAAGATTGAAAGACGTTCATAAGAGTTATGTTCCTTTTCTTTGACTGTGTAAAGTGCATATATGATTTATTTAGCAGCGTCTTATTGTGTTGAAAATCTCATTTCAATCATACATGGCAGTGCATGATTTAAGAATGCACTGTTTAATAGGCTTGCCATGCCCAAATTTAAACTAATTCAATTAATCAGCAAAACATTCAGTGTGCCTGTCTGAAACTCACTTAGGCAAACAAAGGTCTTTTAATATAAATTTTACGCAAGATTTCTTTATTGATTTGGTGCAAAATGATTTGTGTGATACATTCACACAAATCAATAAAGGCCAAGTCAATAGTGTTTATAAAAAATCATAGCACCATAGATGAAGTGTCAAGCAACTTCAGCTTAGCATTGACCCACCCGACAAACACAGACTGAACAGACTGGGGCTTAAATACACAGGATAATGATGGAATTGGGAGGAACACAGGTGAACAAAATGACTAATTAAGAGACAATGAGGACAGGAACAGGAACGACCAAATAAGGGCACATGAGGGAGAAACTGGGTCACGGGGAGCACATGGGGAGCAAAACACAACAAAGACAGTCCAATCCTGACAATTATTATTAATAAAGTTAATATTAGATATTTATAAAATAAGAAGATTAAAAACGTAATAACTTAATAAAAATGTTTTCCCTCTCTAAATAACTATTGTTTCTGTTTATAAAAAAACAGCCTTTTCATAATTATAGAGGTAATACAGAAATATTTTACCTAAAATTGTGTTTGGGAACTACTACACTAAACAGAATTAGTGAAAAATTATGAAATTATGGTTAGACAAATATGACCCCCCCTCAATATCACCTGAGGCGTGCTGGTTGGTATGTTTAAACAGATCAATGTTTTGCTCATAGCACATTTTAGACTCTGCAAATTTAAACCGTGATGCATAAATGATCATGCTGCTTGATTATTACACATTTTAGCCAAATCGACAACTGTAGTACTTAAAGATGACTTAATTTCCCCAGTATTGTCTGTACAGATCCATTCTGTGCAGATTCATTTTTTGTAATGTTTGTGTAAATTTGTATGAAGCCTCAAATGTTCTTATAAGCAAGAAGCAATTGGCACCACTGCAGGCGAATACCCATCAGTAAGTGTTGAAAGTAAAGATTGAAAGACGTTCATAAGAGTTATGTTCCTTTTCTTTGACTGTGTAAAGTGCATATATGATTTATTTAGCAGCGTCTTATTGTGTTGAAAATCTCATTTCAATCATACATGGCAGTGCATGATTTAAGAATGCACTGTTTAATAGGCTTGCCATGCCCAAATTTAAACTAATTCAATTAATCAGCAAAACATTCAGTGTGCCTGTCTGAAACTCACTTAGGCAAACAAAGGTCTTTTAATATAAATTTTACGCAAGATTTCTTTATTGATTTGGTGCAAAATGATTTGTGTGAAACATTCACACAAATCAATAAAGGCCAAGTCAATAGTGTTTATAAAAAATCATAGTACCATAGATGAAGTGTCAAGCAACTTCAGCTTAGCATTGACCCACAGCGTATACTACATTGGAAAATACACTCATAAAAATCCACTTGGCACATCATTTCCCGAATGACCTGTTTGATGGGTCTGACCAATACAATGCCTTTATTGGTTAACTGATAAAGCAAACTTTTTATACCTGTAATGATTATGGTAGTAAAGTTATAACACTCCAGCTACACAGTGGAAGTAGCAAAAGTTTGTGTTATTAACAGAGCAGTCTCGGAAATTTTATTTTATTTTATTTTATTTTTTGCTTTACGCTGTTATGGAAGGCAGAATGATATGTTGTCTCTATGCTAGTAGATTCCTATATGTATGTAGGTCAGTGATTCTTAATCAGGACCCTGGATCCCACTTAAAAGGGGCCCCAGCAAACTTCCAAGATGACTTAAAATTATTCAGATTAATATATTATCATAAATACATTCAATATGATTAATATGATAATACAATATTATCTGAGACAAAGTTGATAATTAAATGACAAACAATTAGGAACTCCATGCTATATACTTGGAGTGTCTGGAGCTGTAAAAGAGAGCAAGACCTTTGAGAAATCTAATTTTTCATGAGATTTTACTGCTATAGCAGAATTTAGTAACACTTCTGTCTTGTATTCACCAATGTTTCCAACCACATTTACTATTACTTTTTGGAAAATCTTTAAAATATTTATATAGTGTATAATATTGAAATAGTATATTTATATAGCATATATGCCAAAAAATTTGTCTGAATACTTGTTTCCATTTGAAGAAATAGACACAACTGAACTGTGGACAGAGGACTGTGGGAGCCTCTTTTTGGGTCAGAGACTGGCCACACAGCCAATTGCACTGTGCCTGCTTGGCTGGGTTTGGTAGGGTAAAGTAATGTCAGCGTGAGGAGGATGATAAATTGTGTTTGTTTAAGCCATCATTACATTGTACTTTTCTTCATGGAGGTCACTATTTAATAACACTTGAAGTTGATTGAGGCATGGGCGTGACCCACTGGGTGTCCCCACTGGTCAGCTGGGGTGACAGGCCATGACTGCAAACATGGAGATATTACAGAGCCGACGCTGCTCCGGGATGTTGTCGTAATCTCACACAATCTGCTGCCTGCTCTAGTGTGTAATGTCCTGCTGAAAACTTTCGCTCAGTGAAACCCATGAAGGTTGGGGGGAAAAGCGGACAGAAATTTAAGGGCTAGTTGTTTTAAATTACAGCCGACCAGTGCACTAAGTGAATAACTTCTTCACCTCAGCACTTTATGAAGTTGGCAGGATTATTCAGCTCTGTCTCAGAGAATTGTGGTCATCACTGTGTCAGACATCTCTTGAAACACCTAAAGCAACAAAGAAGAGTTTCTTGTGCTAACTGATTATTAAAGCAAAGAAAAATAGTACAGGAGAGATTGTTTCATTAGCGTTGTTTGCTTTTGCTCAACGCAATCTCATGGCAGTTTGTAACTATCACTATTTTATGTTTCCACTAATTCATATGAATTCTTACAACCTTACAAGTTTAGAGGTGGACCCTCATGCTCGCCTTTTTGTATAAAAATTTTATATTTTTGTACAAATCATATTGTGCAAATGCATACAAAATCGCCAGCTCTTAAAATAGTTGTTTTCTCTTGAGATTGGGTTTAAAAAAAAAAAAAAAAAAAAAACAAAT
>NW_015548323.1:53621-68277 GCF_001515605.1 Sinocyclocheilus anshuiensis
TTTGAATTGAGTTAAAAAAAAAAAAAAAAAAAAAAACTAATTCAACAAATTCAACAAACTCAATACCCTGCGTCCATTCTGGTATGGAGTGCCCAATTTTCATGATCCAGTCAAGTCATTTTTTTTTTCTTGTTTAATGTCCTGTTCTGCTTGAAAAAGGACTAAAATGCGTTGTGTGCCATTTCATGTTGACTGTAAAGGTAGAAGGAAAAGATATATCAATACCCTGCGTCCATTCTGGTATGGCGTGCCCAATTTTCATGATCCAGTCAAGTCATTTTCTTTCTTGTTTAATGTCCTGTTCTGCTTGAAAAAGGACTAAAATGGGTTGTGTGCCATTTCATGTTGAATTTAAAGGTAGAAGGAAAAGATATATCATCAAATCTACTTTTGCAAAGTTCCATCTGCCTTGTCTTTCAGAACAGTAGTAGTGAGCAAAGTGTGCACTATTCAGACGTTTTATGTAAAGGCCAAATGGTGCGATGCTTCTTACTCTGATACACCGCATGTGTAAGGGAATCTTACTAGCTCTGGTTATGTTGCATGATGACGCATTGACATAGTTAGGCTGACAGTATCATTACTTATACCAGACTGTAGCAATGCAAACATAAGTTAAGAGGTAACGGGGGACTAATAGAGGCTTCTCCCTAGGAAATGGCTGTCAGCGGCCTGTCACCTCTTCCCTATCCCATCACCATCTAAACAGTGTACTCCTGCTTGGGACATATTCTTCGCTTGAGTGAAGTGTGATGGAGATCTAACCAAGTCATCAACCTCCCTCGAATGATGTGACCTGTGAGATATCCTTTAGCACCTCCACCACAAAAGGGGCTTACACAATGGTCATCTACCAGCTACAAAATAAACAAGCAGATATCAGCCTGCTTGAGGGAGTTTTAGAACAGGAAAGTGATTCTTTTGAGCTGTCAGATGAAATCGTGTTTTTCTCTGATGGCCAGACACTCAATGAGTGTAAAGAATGGTGCTTTCGTTATAATGCAGTGTCATTTATGAAAACATGAAAAAATACTGGTAGGGCTGCTTAATATGAAATGCAGTACATAATGTATTTTAAGCAATAATATAAGAGAGGCCATACTATATTGTTAATACAATCATGGCTAATGGGTGTTGATAGGTGTAATATGTACAACATGCACCACAATGTAGTATTGAACCAGCATTCATGAATGGCATTTTAATGTTATATTGGTTTATGTTTGAACAAATTCTGAAAAGTGTCAATTTCTGCACGACTATAGCAGCACCAAACAGAAGTTTCCAAGTAAAGTTTATTTCTTTCATGCTTCCCTAAACACTCCTATAGCTTGTTGTTGTTACTGAATGTCAAATTTAGCAAAAAGCTATATCAAGCATAATCATGAACAATAATTTTTACAATATTGATCAATGGTGTCACTTCTTGTTCACACATTATATGTAGTGTTCTTTTGTTGTGCTTAATATTTGAAACATTGCAATACATTAATTATTATTCGTCTCAAGTTTTGTCTTTAGAACAATCTTAAAAAAGATAAAGAACATGAATATTGGGAATACAAAATATTCTTAAATTTATTCTTAATACAGTTTCCTTTACTTGAACAAACACTGCCCACCAGGACATCTAAATTGATACTTTTCGCACCATTTATTTTTGTTTATGATAACTTTGTGGGAATGTACTTCAGTTTACATTTTCTTAAGATTCACAACCTGAATAATGATCCTTTAAAGGTGGGGATTTAATTCAGAAATGTTATTTAATGATTGTTTGATAATGGCTGATTACAAAGCAGACTTGTGAATATATTTTAACATTAAGGATCAATATTAAAATTATACTTTTGAAGAAAGATCTCAACAAGGAAAGTGGTCCTATGCCGCAATTAGTGTTCAAAATAATGTGGCTTACATTTGATTTTCACAGAGGCAAATTAGAGATCAATTATCCTGTTATCCTATAGTTTAAATCAGTGGTTCTTCTCAACCACATTACTGGAGGACCCCCAACACTGCACATTTTGCATGTCTCCTTTGTCTGACACACCTATTTCAAGTCTGTGAGTCTCTACTAATGAGCAGGTGACCTGAATCAGGTGTGCTTGATTAAGGAGACATGCAAAATGTGCAGTGTTGCTCCAGGAATGTGGTTGAGAACCACTGGTTTAAATTATAAGCTAAACATATGTAAGCACTATGGTAAAATGAACACATAACTGTGAGCAATCATCTATAAATAATCTATGATGAGTTGCAAACAGGTTTGTCTGTATGGTGTATTCTGCTTTCCACAATGTTGAATGTGTAATCCAGTTTTTCAGTGACAGTTAACCCAAGTTGGCATCAAATAAAAAAAATCACCCTGTCTACTTTGTAAATGCATGTCTTATTGTGAACGATTCATCCATGTACTGTATGTGTTTAAATTAATTAATTAATTTTATTATTATTTTTATTTTTTACTTTTGTTTGACTATTTTGTTTATTTTCTGATAATCCGTTACACCCGGATTTCAGAGGCGATTTTAGGATTTTTAAAATGTGGAACCAAGAACCAAAGACCAAAGAACCAGAGACCCAACCTGGTCAAAAATATGCATTTGGGGAAGATAATGTTATTTATATGACCAAATGTAAATTGAAATTTTGATAGCTTCTAAATTAATGAGATTGTACAACAGTATAGCAGCTACTTAGATAAACTGTATTAAATATCAGTGTCACTTGATAGCTCCCAATAAAAATTTTGTTAAGATACTATTTAAATGCTTAGTTTTATGATCAAAGTTCTGTTTGTTTTAAAAAGTTTTAAAATATATGATGCAATCCAATACAATGATGATTGAAAAAAACATGATATGTGACAACACTGTTGAATAACACAGAAAAGTCATAGCTATTCAGTAGTCTGCTGAAGTTACATGTAATAAGTTGACTAAAAAGTGACTATTGACTATTGATTTAATGACATTGAGCATTAAGCAAATTGACAGTACTCTGGTGACAGTATCTCTATAATAATTTATGTAGTATCTATAATATCTTTAATATTGTATATCTATATAATATCTATAATATCATTTATTTTAATAAATTAGTTCACAGTTACAAAATGGGGCGGATAAGAAAGGGATCTAAAGGGGAACAATAATGAAACATTTATAACTTGTATTGTCAGCAGCTTACGTGTGGAAGGCAAATGACAGCACAATCGGATGGTACAAATGGGTAGTATTTTAAGTCATATTAATACAATTATAGCTATACTGTATATTTTATGATTGCCAGGCTCACATTTATCACAAGTGCACTGAATGAGGTTATGTCGAACACTAGGCACTGAAACTTTGACACTTCATTAAACGGCGTTCATAGCGGGGTGCTCAATCCCAATACACGAGAGACTGCGCGATTTTATCAAAAACCCTGGAAATTGAAGCCATCACTATAAGGTGTCTGGGAATTAAAGCAGTTCAGCCAGTCAGGGAGATAGACCTTTTACAACACAGACCTGGGATTTTCGTTAAAGGCATTATGCATCGAAGTAAAGGCATCCTATCTGAAATATATTACTTTTTTTTTTTTTTTTTTTTTGGGAAAGCTAGAATAAAATGTAAACAAATCTTTAGCTTGTGAAAACCTCAGAATATAGATTTATATCATCATTTGAAATATATCTGTTTGCCATGGATTTAAGCTATACATAACAATTTTTAAAAAATATTTGTATGTGCATGCATTTCATATGTGTTATCTTATTCTACATATCTTCCAAAAATGTGAAATCCTAACTAAACAATCTCCCTTATAAAATAAAAAATGATGGCAATGGCAATACCGAATGTGGTTTAGCAGATAAAATGAGCAGAAAAAATAGCATAGGTTGTGCTGCTCCTCTGATTCTGAAGAGCTCAGGTCAAAACAAATTACACAAATGGAAAACAAAAATTTTATTTACCTTTGCCCAGTGCCACAAGGGTCCATTTTAATGCATCATAATTTGTCACTTGTCTTGGCGGGGAAGGTTACACTGTACTCCATTGATTTAACTACCTCAGCCATATGAATATAACCATAACCTAGGACATATATGTAAATTGAAATCAAGCAGGTGATGCATAAAACCACCATGCAGAACACAAATCGTTCCGTAGCCCCTTTGTGGGAGATGAGGCCCTCTCTTTGGAACAATGATAAGGAAAATTTTTAAAATGGGAAGTATTATACAGCTCATCCAAATAAAGGATCTCCGGAGATGCATATAGACGGTGGCAACAATTCATGTTTGAAATACACATCAGAATATTTAGATTTATGGCTCATCACTAATTGCTGGCTTTTACTTATTGTTTTATGGGCCGGAAAAATAATAACCTAATATGTTTTATCTGTCTGCCACTAAGGTCAGACACATCTGGGTTGTGAGTCTTGGTTGCAGCCAGCTGCTTTTGTGAATTTAGATTGTGTGTCTGAAAAAATAAAGATGAACATCTTACAAGGCAATCACCATTGGATTTGAACAAACTCGCTACAATGCATATTAGACTTGAAGGAAAGAGCCAAGTCATATTCAGATAACAGAATATCATAAAGAACATTTAATATGTCATGTAAATGCTTTAGTCAGACTGAAATTGTACCAGACAATTTTTGCAAAGTTAAAGTATAAATATTAATATGTTTGGCCTCAGCAATGTGGACTTACTCCAAAAGACTTATGTTTTGTCTATTTGTATATTATGTTGTATATTGCATAATATGCTTTATTGTAATTATGATTTGACTGTACTTGTAAACAGACTTGTGACAATGAGCAACCAGAAGGCCCTCACATTTTCTTCATTGACTTGTTAATGAATATGCTCTGAACTCCAGCATTTAGATATTTTTTTGCAAACCCTATGCTGTAGCTTTTGTATCCCATTTTATTAGCATTGTCTTCAAACGGGCTGTTGTTCTTTTTTTGTTTTGCATGGCTATACCTTAAGTCGTTCATGGGTAGATATTCCTCCGGAGGTTGAGAGTTATCCCCAGATGATATAATGTCGATATAATGTCAGTTTAATTGTTCCTACTCCTTTGCCCCCACCCATCTTTAACAGATTGTTAAAACTGTTAATTTGATCAATACTTAATTTTTTTCACCTGCCTCTTTTTTTCTCTGTTAAGCAGTGATAAGCGATGGTATGGTGGCAGGTGGAGTGAATTGTCAGATTTTTTTCCCGTTCTCTGCGGGCCCTTCTGCCATTTGGAGTGATGTAATTTATACCACAGTAGTGGCTCTGCAATTACCCTGTCTATTGCTGTCGACAGTATCTCACTATCTTTTAAATGGATCCAGCTTGACTCGTCCAGCCAGGCAAACAGTACAAATGATGCCATTCCTCATGCTGCAAGTCCTAAAGAGATAAGTTCCTTAAAGAGCGTCCCATTTATCAGTTGATACAAGTAGGATACTTACAAGCCCACTCTATTGTTTAGCTGTTTTGACAGTCAGCCTTTTTCGTCTGGGAAGGTTGTCGGGATGGTGGTGGTGTGAAGATCCCTTTTTTCTTGTAATCATTCCACTGGGGGTGTCAGTAATGTGGCTGGTTTGTTTCTTAAGGCTGGAGTGGATAGGACATCTCTGGCCCTGTTTTTTTTTTTTTTTTTTGAGGCTGGAAGAAGAGTAGTACAATTTGTAAGCTGAGACTGGAAGATGAGAAATAAAATTTTTAAGGCACAAACATTTAGTTATATTTTCATTTTGTTCCAGTGCATGCCAAAACATCTATAGAATTTTGGTTTGCCTTCACCAAAAAGAAAAAACAGGGAAATTCACAGCTATTTCCTAAAATGACTACTGAAGCCCTTCCAAATTAAGGCCAAACAATCTCAAGGTTCATTTGTTCCTACATCACTCCTTGAATTGTGTTTAAAGATCAGTAAAGCACTGTAATTTAAGCACTTAGACACACAGATGACCATTTATGTCTTCCCATTAACTTGATTATTACACTAATTAATTAAAGGGAGGAATTTCACAACCAGTTAACAATCAGATGGCTTACCTTAAGTGAGAGCAATCATTTTAAAGTAGTGGTAGAAAACTAATCAACGCTGGAATAGAAAAACAGCTTGTCCTTGAAGTATTATGGGTTAGTTAAAGAGGATTACAATTTGTAGAGCAGGTTTATTCTTTACTAAGATCAGTATGTGAAGCAGTACTTACTTGGAAAGTAGACATTTTACCTGCACGTGTGGATTTTGATTTGTACTAATGGATCTTTAATAGCATTTCTCTCAATAGCAAATGATAACCAAATAAGCAGAGCTCAGCTTTATGAATCACCCACTGGCCCGGGTTTTGATCCAGCTTACTATGTACATTTTCGTTGTAAAGAGAACTTAGCACTTAATGAGTAAATGGAAAAAAGAGAATAATTATTAATTATAATAATTTATTATTGCTATAAATAACAAAATAAACATGTTTAATTATTATAATTAAAAAAACAATGTTTCATGTTGTTGTTCATGTATATGTTATAATTTAGTAATTACAGTTATTAATATATGTAAATATAAAACTTTACCTCTGAATTAAATAAAATTACATGTATAGTTTTTCTTTTCTTTTCTTCTTCTTTTTTTCTATTCTTTGTGGCCAGTGAAAACATTTTATTTTAGGAAGTGGTGCAGTGTCCATGTCTTTTCCAGTTGCCTGGACATTATCTGGATGTGTAATAAATCAATTCCATGCTCTAAATTGACCTGATGTTCATCTCACACACACAGAGTTGTCATATAAGCAGGTTGCAAAAACACACGCCAAAGCTTTTTACTCAAGACTGAATTTGTAGGATTTTAAAGATTTTAGAAGCCAGCTAGATTAACAGGATTTAAAAAAAAAAGTAAATCAGTAATTTTCTGTCTTTTATAGCTACTGGAAAAAGTCTAGTCATACCTGTGGAGACTTTTTTTGTGGCTTAATATTTACAGTAACTGAATAAACAATCACAGTCGTTAATAGAAAAAGTGAATAATGCCATTTTGAAAGAACAGTATTTGGAGCTGTTTCAGTCAGTTCAGGTTTCAGCAATAGCTTTGATAAAGACTATCGCTACAATGATGGATTCTGAGGATTGTTGTGATATTTAAAGAGGTTTACAATGTCAAAATGGTGTCAAAAGTTTTATTTGGAGAAGTTAGCTACAAGGAAATTGGGATTATACTTTCTTTTCAGCATCTATTAAAGTGATAAATCATCTTTTCCTCAAAGTGCATTTTCAGACTAATCATGTGAGCTTAAATCTCCATAGAATTTGCCATCTTTAATTATTATGAGTTCATGTTGTGCTCTCTATTGTCTATTCTGATAGTATGGTCACACAAACTCTAACAAAAATGCTAAAATTAAATGCTTTGACTATCTGATCATGTATTACTACAAGCAGAAATTCTATGCCTGGACTTAATTTGTTAACCGATTTAAAAAAATCTCTTCATATCAATCTCATTACATTTGAACATTATACCCACAAACAGCTGGTCATTTTAAATATTTCAGATACTCAGGGGAAATTATAGTATGTGTATTTTTTAAATATATATTTTTAAATACTGTTTTCTTAAACGTTATATTCATCAAAGAATCCAGAAAATATCAAGGTTTCCACGAAAAAAAGAAAGAAATAAAAAAAAACATCACAACTCTTTTCAACATTGATAATAATAATAACAACAACAAATCTGCATATCAGCATATTTCTGAATGATTTCTAAAAGATAATGCAACATTTAAGAATAGAGTATTGACTGCAGAAAATGCATCTTTATCATCAACAAATGTATCATCATTAAAATATATTAAAATAGCAAAGTTATTTTAAATTGTAATCATATTTCACAATATTACTGCTGTATTTTAGTCAAATAAATGCATAAAGTTTCTTTCAAAAACATTTAAAAATCTTTCCGACCCCAGCCTTTTGAACGGTAATGTTCAAATAAGATCATACGTGATTGAAATTTAATACATAAAATATTTTACAGTAGATACACTATAAAATAGGCCACAATGTACTGTATTATTATAAACTAATTTTCCTTATTGGTTTTTTACAGGTGTGTTACCTGTATTTAGAATTTTGCCCTTTTGCACTTGCATTGTGTTTTAGGGTTAAAGGAAATATCCATAAAATTACTGGATAATGTCCTGGCAGAAAATTACCAGTACCTTTTTTTTTTTTAACAGTGCAGAGATTGACAAAAACATTTACATATATTACATGTATGTTCAGCAACAGGTTAATGCAATAATATAAGAACTTCCTTGAGAATAATTATTTAGAAGCACTGACATTTAAAATAAGATGTATTATAAGGAAGTGCAACAGATGTTATTTTTCACATGATTTGTTGCATTGGTCAAGGCTTTGTTGAAGATGTGTGACACCATGGGTTTTGAGCACATGCCATCTACCTCTGATTATCCACTTCACACTGTTGATCAGTGCTGACTGCCTGTAGCACTACATGTTTTCCCAGCGTTCTTCCAGCTTGACCTGCCTTCTTTATCCGGCCTACTCTCTTTATCCTTTTGCTCAACAAAACTGCTCGAGTTACTCTGCCGAGATGGTTTGTATTCCACTTCAAATTAAACTGTGGCCACGAGGCATTTAATCCACAGATTAGGATATTTCTCATTGATAGCCTTTGATTCAGCGTGTCCCTGTGGTCTCCCGTCCTTTCAGCGGGTTTTAAGATCTCTCTGAGCAAGAAAACTGAATTCTGTAGCCATCCATCAACAGAGGGCTGAAATGGCCTCTCTCCATTATAGTTAATTGAGTTTGTCCCTCCATGTCATCGAATGGGCTTTCTTATCAGAGTCAACAGGGATGTGAGAGTAGACTACCTCTGCTCCAATCCCTTACTCTTAATCTCACATGTCAGTCTCAGTGCTGGGCTAATACAGCAAGCTGCAACTATAGCGCTTTGCAATAAATGTCCATTTTCCTACTTAATATTCTGAAAAATAATAGTATTTTGTTTATGTATGGCTGTGGGTATTTGGATGTTAATATCAAGCAGTGACTAAAGCGTCCTACAATGTGATATGTTTTATATTCCATCGAAAACAGATTTATTTATTTTTTGTCCCCAAGCAGCACAAGTTGGAAAATGTGTGCAAAAAACTTTAGGGGCGCAATGAGAATTGATCAAATAAAGTGTTTTTCTGAACACTGTAAAAAAAGAATCATGGGTCTTATAATTTTCATTAAAAAAATTAAGGTGATCATTAAAAATAGTGTATTTATTTTATTAAAGAAATTGTGGTTCAGTGTTGTATAGAAAATATTGAGAACTTTTCACTAATAAAACCAAGAGATATGTTTTCCTCATTTTTTAAAGGAAACTTAAGCAGTTTTGAGGCTTGAATTAAGTAACTGATGAAACTGAAAAAAAAAAAGAATAAAAATAAGGAAAGAAGGCTACCCATTTATTTTAAGAGAATTAGCTTGTAGTATTCTTACGTTTGGCTCAACCAATGATATGTCAGAAGCAACGTATTCTCTGTTCCTATTGGCTGTATCACCTGTCAGTATAGGTAATGCAAATTAGTCAGAGGTTTGGTTGTGTGTTTGCTGCTGAGGAGTTAGCGCTCATGTTGCGTAGCTGAAAAGTGTTTAATAAAAAACTACATGCTAAAGCTGATTATGCGTGCATCAAGAGCCTTCATGTGCATGTCATCATCATAAAGAAAACACGACATGGTGTCAGAGCGAACGGATGATATATAGAAAAGATGGATACTGGTCCCAATGCCCACGATGAACTGGGAAGCAACTAACCTATCCGAGGCATGGTGCAAATTTCAACAGCACACAGAGTTAATGTTCAGCGGACCCCTAAAGAAAAAGGGTGAGGATGAAAAATGTAGTTATCTTCTCCTATGGGTCGAAGAAAAGGGCCGAGACATTTTTAATACATGGTCACTGTCTGCAGATGAAGCAAAGATCTTAAAGTCCTATTACGACTGCTTCACAACATACGTTGAGCCCAAAGCGAATGTGATATTTGCACGTTACAAATTCCATGAAAAGGAGCAGGGAGAGCGCGAGCCTTTCGAGCAGTTTGTGACAGATCTGCGTCTGCTTGTCAAAGACTGTAACTATGCAAATAGTGACGAGATGATCCGAGATCGCATTGTGTTCGGGATACATTCGCCGAAAGTGAGAGAGAAACTTTTGAATGTGGGCTCTGAATTAACGCTCGAAAAAGCGATAGACGTCGCTAGATCTCACAAGTTGGCTCAAGCACAGTTAAAATCCATCGCAAGCAGCATGAGTATATCATGTGAACATGCAGTGCACGCAATCTCCGGCCACACATCAAAAGGCTTAGTTTCAAAGCCTCACGAGTTGGCTCAAGCACAGTTAAAAACCATCGTAAGCAGCATGAGTTTATCACGTGAACATGCAGTGCACGCAATCTCCGGCCATACATCAAAAGGCTCAGTTTCAAAGCAGCGTAACGCCAAGTACACAAAGAGATACAGCGCCAGTTTGCAGCCAAGAAATGTTCCTTCCGTGCACCCCAAAGGATGCGGCTACTGTGGAAACAAGCGTCATGCTGATCGCTCTCACTGTCCTGCAAAAGGAAAGGTCTGCAAAGTATGTGGTAAATTAAACCATTTTGCAAAAGTATGTCGCTCTAACTGTGAGAAAACCGTTCATGCAATAAGTCAAGAAGGTTCAGACCAGCTTGAGGAGTGTGATGAGCTGTTTATTGACTCCGTGACACAGGACAGACAGAGCTCAGACACGGAACAGGCTTTTGTGAACATTAAAATAGGTTCAAAACAGCATGAAATCAAGTTCAAGATGGACACGGGATCCTCAGCTAACGTCATACCCCTGTACGAGTACACCAAATTGGACATGCAGTGCACTTTGCAGCCGACATCTCGCCTCCTGTATGGTTATGGTGGTGAACGCCTGGTGGTAAAAGGCAAATGCAACCTGAAATGCAAGCACAAAGACATTGAGATGGTTATGCCATTTTATGTAGTCGACACAAATGCACCCCCTGTCCTAGGGCTAAAAGGATGCATAGATTTTGGCCTCATTAAGATGGTACTGTCAGTTACAGAAACACAGACGGAGGTGCCAGTCTTGGAGAAGTTTGCAGATGTTTTCAAGGGGATTGGACTGTTTCCGGGTGAGTGTACCATACACTTAGACCCACATGCAACCCCAGTAGTTCATCCACCCAGATGTATTCCTCTTGAATTACGCAGCCGTCTTAAAGAGGAACTTGAGAGCATGGAAAGACAGGGTGTTATCGTTAAAGTCACAGAGCCAACCGAATGGGTTAACTCCATGGTTGTAGCCGAAAAACCACGGACAGGTCAGCTGAGAGTGTGCCTGGACCCAAGGGACCTTAACAAGGCCATTAAGCGACCTCACTACCCTTTACCTACTCTTGAAGATATAACATCCAAGCTCGCTGATGCCCAATATTTTAGCGTTCTAGATGCCAGATCGGGTTATTGGGCCATTAAGCTCACTGAGTCGTCGTCAAGACTAACTACTTTCAACACGGTCTTTGGGCGCTACCGTTTCTTACGCCTCCCCTTCGGACTGATTTCAGCCCAAGACGAGTTCCGGCGAAAAATTGATGAAACGTATGAAGGTTTGAATGGGGTCATGGCCATAGTCAACGACATTCTCATTTATGGAAAAACCAAAGCAGAGCATGATGAAAACCTCCATTTTATGCTTCAGCGTTCAAGAGAGAGAGGAGTCAAGCTCAATCCAGAAAAAAGCGTGATCTGTGCTACCGAGGTGAGCTATTTTGGGCATCTTCTTACTGCTGAAGGGGTAAAGCCAGACCCGGCCAAAGTCGCTGCTGTGAGAGACATGGAACCACCTAAAGACAAAGGAGAACTCGAGACAGTGCTAGTTATGATCAATTACCTCTCCAAATTTGCACCTGGCCTTTCCGATGTCAACGCACCACTGCGACAGCTCCTTAAGGAGTTAAGTGAGTTTGTTTGGGACGTCCAACACAACAAAGCTTTCAAGAAGATGAAAGAGCTACTCACATGTGAACCAGGCCCAGTCTTAGCCTATTTTGATCCTCACAAAGAGCTCAGATTACAGGTCGATGCCTCCAAGTACGGGCTCGGGGCAGTACTGATGCAGAATGGAAGACCTATCGTATACTCATCAAAGTCCCTCTCTGAGAGTGAAATCAATTATGCTCAAATAGAGAAAGAACTCTTTGCTATACTGTTTGGCTGTAAGCGTTTCCATCAATACATCTATGGCCGCCAAGTCGTTGTTGAGAGTGACCACAAGCCCCTTGAGTCAATAATGCGGAAGCCTCTGGCATCAGTTCCCCCAAGGCTTCAGAGGATGATCTTTCAGCTCCAGAAGTATAACTTCACCATAATACATCAAACAGGCAAGGACATCCCTGTTGCAGACACATTATCCAGAAAGTCGTTGTCTGACCAGGATATGAGCCTCAGTGAAGGAATGGATATTCAGGTGCACACAGTGTACAGCAGCCTTCCTGTCAGTGACTCAAAATTGGAGGAAATCAGAGCACAAACTGAAAAGGACCCGCAGTTTCAGATATTGAAATGAGTCATACAAAGAGGTTGGCCTGAAGAGAAAAGAAAGTGTCCCCTGAGTGTGTCTGAATTCTGGAACCACCGTGATAAGCTTTCATACCTGCATGGAATAATATTCAAAGGTGAGAAGATTGTCGTTCCCACAAGCCTTCGTTCAGACATGCTGTCACGCATACATGCCAGTCACCTAGGCATCAAGAAGAGCAAGCAGAGGGCCCGTGACATCATGTTCTGGCCTGGGATGGGGAAAGAAATTGAGAACATCATCAGCAAGTGTTTGATCTGCCTCACGTATCGCCCCTCCAACACCAAAGAGCCCATGATCAGTCACAAAATCCCAGATAGGCCATGGCAAGTAGTGGCTACTGATTTGTTCACCTGGAACAACGAGGACTATCTTGTGACAGTTGACTATTACAGCAGATATTTTGAGCTGGACAAGCTCCACAGTACAACCTCTGCTGCTGTGATAAGTAAATTAAAGGCTTCTTTTGCACGGCACGGCATTCCTGCAGCTGTCATCTCAGACAACGGCCCCCAGTACAGCTCTGGTGAGTTTGAATCATTTGCAAAAACATGGGAATTTACACATACAACCACAAGCCCATACCACCCACAAAGTAATGGTTTAGCAGTGAAATCTGTGCACACTGCAAAGATGTTACTGGGAAAAGCTAAAGCTGACAAAAGTGACCCATACCTTAGTCTCCTGGAGTATTGCAACAGCCCTGTTGATGGATTCAAGTCCCCTGCTCAGCTGTTAATGAGTCGCCGTCTGCGGTCAACCTTACCCAATACCAATCAGCAGCTCCTGCCAAAGGTTTGTCAGCTTTAAGGATGTCAGAGCAAAGAGGCTGCACAAGCAACAACACCAAAAGAGCTACTATGACAGATCAGCAAGACCCTTGTCTCAGCTCAAGGATGGACAGGCTGTTAGAGTGCAGGAGCAAGGATACTGGAAAAAGCCAGCTGTTATCATCAGAGCAGCCAACACTGAGAGATCATATCATCTGCGTACTGCTGATGGACAGGAGTATCGACGAAACAGACGCCACCTCCTGGACACAAAAGAATCTCAAATTGACAGTTCTGACGTATCAGTAAGGAATGAAGGTGCTGAACTATGTGCAACATCAACCAACAGTAGACCACACAATGACATTGTACACGCACCTGACCACACTGATGGGCTGCCCAAATGCACTACTTACAGAACCAGATAGCAGTGCGGCGGAGGAGAGTGTGTAGGTGTTATGTTAAAGAAAGATAGCTATATGTCTTCCTAAAATCACAGAAGTTATGTCAGTGTAGTGTAGAGTATGAGATTGTCGGTCTGTGTCAGTTGGTTTGGTCTTCCCCCTTTTCCTGTCGGTTGGAGCCCTGGTGCCTCTTTATCTGGTTTCGATGGACCCATCGAAGGACTGGCTCGCTGCGCCCTTGTCCGATTTTTTGAGACATGTGGGAGGCTCTGCTGTCTTTGTTTCAATCATCTGAATAGCTTCAGGCTGATAGCTCAGTTCTCCGCCCACAGGGCTAATGCTGTGTCGGACACTGAGGTGTCGTGGACATTTATGGCAGTCATGATTCGAAGGGGGCCTGAGTCTGAGTCAGGCGCCTGCAATGAGCAGAGGAAAGGGTCCAGGTTCTTGCTGCTTGGAGTTGAGCTTGGAGTTGAGCTTGGCCCTGGCCCTGGCTTTGACATTGCATCATCAGTCAGTGAGTTGGCGTTGGTCTCTGTGGCTTGACACTACGACTCGTTGGAATCTACTGACTGGAAGGGCAGAGGCTCGCGGACTTGGGTCCATATCTTTAGCTGCTTGAAGTCAATTAAGGGTTCAAAGCAGGATTAAGGATTAAGCAGGTCTTTCCCAATGAGGAGTGGATACGTATTGAATGGTGAGACGTATACTGGGTGAACGAGGTCCATCGGTCCCACAGTTAGGTGAATTGTGGTGATGTCTTTCGTTCTTGTGTGGATTCAGCTTGAGCTTGGTCAGCTTGGAATCTTTGCGAGTTCCTTCGTTGATT
>NW_015548324.1:0-1023 GCF_001515605.1 Sinocyclocheilus anshuiensis
TGCTCCTCGCTTGTTTCCAGGGCGACGCTGATGAAGCCTCGGGACACTCGTCACAATACGGAAATAATCGAAGTGCAACAATGGAGTTTGATGTTTTGGGTGATTTTGCTTTTAGTTTTCTCCAAAATTATAAAGTAAAATGCCTTGAAAATTAAGACAGTGATAGTCAGGCTCAGTCTGAATACATATACATTGAAGGAATGAGCTAAACTATAAAGGAACATTTTTTATGAGTGTTTGAATATGCAGAAATAATCCAAGTGCAACAATGGATTTTGATGTTTTGGGTGATTTTGCTTTTAGTTTTCTCCAAAACTATACAGTAAAATGCCTTGAAAATGAATAGAGTGATAGTCAGGCTAGCTCTGAATACATATAAATTGAAAGAATGAGCTAACCTATAAAGGGACACTTTCTATGACTGTTGGAAAATTGGACAGTGCCAGGACGCATTTTGTTGTTTGGGGTGAATTTGCTTTTAATTTTCTAAAAAACTATACAGTAAAATGCCTTGAAAATAAATACAGTGATAGTCAGGCTCACTCTGAATACATATAAATTGAAAGAATGAGCTAACCTACAAATTAACACTTTTTATGAGTGTTGGAAAATGGGACGCAGTGCAAGTGCAAGGACGCATTTTGTTGTTTGGGGTGATTTTGCTTTTAGTTTTCTCCAAAACCATACAGTAAAATGCCTTGGAAATTCAGGCTCACTCTGAATACATATAAATTGAAAGAATGAGCTAACCTGTAAAGGGACACTTTCTATGAGTGTTGGAAAATTGGACACAGTGCCAGGACGCATTTTGTTGTTTGGGGTAATTTTGCTTTTAGTTTTCTAAAAAACTATACAGTAAAATGCCTTGAAAATAAATACAGTGATAGTCAGGCTCACTCTGAACACATATCAATTGAAAGAATGAGCTAACCTATAAAGGAACACTTTTTATGAGTGTTGGAAATGGGACACAGTGCGAGTGCAAGGACACATTTTGTTGTTTGGGGTGATTTTGCTTTTAGT
>NW_015548325.1:0-512 GCF_001515605.1 Sinocyclocheilus anshuiensis
CCCAGGAACCTGAATGTCTCCACTGTCGTTACAGTGCTGTTCATGGAGGGAGAGTAGGGGGGTTCCTCCTGAAGTCCACTATCATCTCCACAGTTTTGAGCGTGTTAAGCTCCAGGTTGTTAAGACCGCACCAGACAGCCAGCTCTTTAACCTCCTGTCTGTAAGCAGACTCGTCTCCGTCCTGAATGAGACCGATGAGTGTGGTGTCGTCTGCAAACTTCAGGAGCTTGACAGAGGGGTCTTTAGATGTGCAGTCACTGGTGTACAGGGAGAAGAGCAGTGGAGAGAGGACGCAGCCCTGAGGGGCTCCAGTGCTGATTATACGGGTGCTGGATGTGTATTTTCCCAGCGAGCGCCACTGCTGATCGTGTGCTGGATGAGAATTTTCCCAGCCTCACTAGCTGCTGCCTGTCTGCCAGGAAGTTGGTGATCCACTGACAGACAGAGGTGGGCACGGAGAGCTGAGCTAATTTGGGCAGGAGGAGGTTTGGGATGATAGTGTTAAACACCGA
>NW_015548326.1:0-5098 GCF_001515605.1 Sinocyclocheilus anshuiensis
GAGCACAAGCGCTCCTAAAAAGAAAAATAAGCGTAGAGCCCTGTTCACCCAAAAATTCTGTCATTATTTACTCACGTGTTTGGACCAGCAAGAGGGTAAGACTTTTGTTCACTTTTGGAGCACAAATAAAGATTGTTCATCCATCTGACGTCTATGTAATCATCATTTTCAAGCTACGAATAGACATTGCAAAAGAAATCCATATGAATCAAGTTGTT
This sequence comes from Sinocyclocheilus anshuiensis, assembly GCF_001515605.1. NCBI lineage: Eukaryota > Metazoa > Chordata > Actinopteri > Cypriniformes > Cyprinidae > Sinocyclocheilus > Sinocyclocheilus anshuiensis. Next base: position 219 of record NW_015548326.1, read on the forward strand.
TAATCCAAGTTTTCTGCAGAGATATAATTGCTTATGACAAACAGATTTTCTTTAAGAATTTTATTCGCATACACTTTAGGAAAGTTCAGTAAAAATAGACCCCAATGTAACATAATGGAATTTTCTGTATTGATTTTTAACAGGTGTTTTTCTCTGATTTGAATTATGCATTGCATTGTTCTGTGTTTTAAAGTAAAAAAAAACATCCATAAACTTATGATAATAGAGCTTCCATTTACCATATTTGTTGTGCTCTATCGATGTACATTTATCATTGTTTTTTTTGTAGATTGACAAGTCTTTTCATGAAAAGAAAGATTCTGAGTTGCCGGTCAAACTTCATTATAATGATCCATGTCGGCAAATAAACAATGAGAGATGCTGGTGTCAGATTTGCATAGACAAACACATTTTGATGTTTACAATGAAAGAGTGAGCTTTTTTTCTACAGAAGCTCTTAATATAATCAACCAGTGCAAACCCATAAACTTTTCTTGAGACTCAAACCTTTCTTGAAATGTGATATTTCATTGTTAATATTACTCATTACTAAAATGTTCTCAAGTGCTTTTTTTCCCCACATACTCATAATGAAAACATGCATCTGCGAATAAATGACTTTGACCTCCATAATCGTAAAGAAAATAAGGATTTCATATGACAGAAGAAACAGAAATCTTGCTGTAAACACCACATATACAGCACTGAGTAAGATGGTTCAAAACTGGAACGATAAGCTGACAGTAGTTTACTAGAATCTTTTTATTCTTAATTTTTTTTCTGTAGTTTTTCATACAAAATTTCTACAAGTAGTCCAGATGATGTTTACCTCTGCCCACTGTTCAACTATAAACAACATACCACAGTCCTTTGACATATTTCTCACTTTATCTTCTTTCTGGTCACAAATTTTCATCTTTATGGGACTCATTCAAGTCACTCACCCTGCTCAGAGACCTGGCAGACCTGCTTCTCTTGTTCCCAGTTCATTACGATGTGGTGGAGAAGGTGAGAATGGGATTCGTGACCTAAAGTAGATTTTTACTAGGGTTGCAGGGATTGTCATGTAAGGACGATAACAATTGCTGACCTTTCTTGAAATGGGATATTTTCACTTCTCTTTTTTTTCATAGTCTACCTGACTTTCACTGTCTGTTTGGTAAACAGACAACCTGTCCTCTAGCACCCTGCCAGTGGCGTTGTCTCTATTTTTACTTGCATGTGTATTCTTTACATGTGTTCTTTTGTTGGTGTGGACTGTGACTAGATTCAGCATTTCTGCCTCAGCCCAAGTTTCTAGGTTGCGGCTCCTGTTTTTCAGTTCTCCTTCAAGTAACTTTTCCATCTACCCACCTCATTTACATTTAGTCATAGACAAGTTTATTTAAAGCAACTTACAATTAAGAAACCACAAGCTTTTTATCATACAAGAACCAATAGTTTTCATAGTACTATTATGATACCCTACGCAAATAAATTAGCTGACTTGTGTTGCAGAGTTTTCCTATTGCCTTAGTATAAGTCCTCCGTCATAGCATGTTTCGAAAGTAGTAGTGAATCGTGATATACAACTAGTTTTAGTTTTTGTTTGTTTGCTTTTAATTGTTTTATCTGCAAAGTTTTAATTAGCTAGTTAGCTTTAGCTGTTAGACAGTTAGCATGGTAAAATCCTTTAAACCCAGCTCATAAACATGCAGATGAGCTGTTTATCTGAGCGTTTTGTGCCATAAATGTGTTTTCAAATTAAAAATAGTAAAAAAAACAAAAAAAAACACTTCCTATGGAAATGTCTCCAAGAGAAGCAGGTGATCCTAGTCAGCTGAGCCTAAAACCAGCCCAATTAATATTCAAGTCCACTTTAAGACAGATTAATCAATCAATCTTTTGGTCAACCCACCAGAGAGTACATGATTTTTATTTTTTCATATATATATATTTATTTATTTATTTATTTATTTATTTATTTATTAATGACACTTTTGAACAATCCAGTACATTCTTGCTGAATAAAAATCTTACAGACCCTACTTTTGAAAGGTAGGTTATATGACATTTTTTTGTGCATTACCTTTATCATATCGACCTGTTTTCAGCCCCTTCAACAGCTCCAACAGGGGTCTGATGTACCCATGCATCTCTGCACACTGTAAGAGAAATTTATTAATACATATTTATCGTCATAGAAACATTTAAAAATACAGAGGCACGACAGATTTATAAACTGCGTAACTCAGAGGCTTGAGCAATTTTAAAAGAAACATAAGGAATCACACTTTCCCTGATTGTTTGAAATAAAACCTAAATAAAAACGGACTGTAACTTTATAAGCGGAGACAAATTATCTCAGCATAAAAATAAAATAATGAGTATATGATGACCTCTTAATTGTTTGTGTTGGTATGACTTTTGTGTTTAAATAAATCAAAAAACAAGACATTTTAAACAGGGTGAAGAGATTTTCAGACTCACTTTGCGTGCAAACCTCCGGTCCCCCTCTGTGGGAATCCTTTCAACTGATGTTGAGGTCTGACCGGTGTAGGCTGGAGACGCTGAGGAACATCCAGTTTGAACATTTTCAGCTCTACCACTCCACTGGTTCACAAGGGTGTGAGGCAATTTTGAATTATGAGAGCTCCCATTGGCCAAGGAGCATGGCTTTGGACCAGGCACAACTCCTGCAGCCTCACTCTCAGAGGAGAAGACCTCCGATTCATCCTCCGTCTGGTCACTCTCGCTGTAGAGGAGACTGGGGGTCAAGGAGAGGGAATCTCGCACTTGCCATTTGGAAGGACTCCCCGGTGACAGCATCACTGAAATGTGAGAAAACAGATAAATGTGAGGTGGTAGATTGTTTAAAGCTGAGGAGCGATGGGCTGAAATGAACTGAACTGATCGTAGCGAGTGATTTCTCTTAAGGGAATGTGGCAACTGAAAAGTATGAAGATGAAGAACATGAAATGCATCTGAGAGAATGTAAACAATAAAGTGCAACAATGGGGGAAGGAGCCAGTTGACGGAACGGTCACTGGGATCGTCTTGCAAATCATTGTTAAAATTACAAGAATGACTTGGAAGTCATTCTTGCTATTTTAACAGCTACAATAGTTTAAAAATTAAAAGTCATGTTTTTTCACAGTATGCTATTATTTTTCAGCAAAAGAGTGCGTTTGAATTATAGCTTTTTTCACTATAAATAAAACTTTTAATTATTTGTTGAAAATCATTTATTTTTTGGTAAAGAAAATTAAACATTAAATTCATAAATAAACATCCATTGAAAAGAAGTCTCTAAAGGCCCGTTCACACCAAGCACGATAACTATAAAGATAACGATAAAGATATAATTCTAAAAATCGTTCTCAATATTAAAGAATAGCATAGTTCACACCACAACTATAATGATAACGATACAGAGGAACGATATTGTTGTGATCACTTTCAAAACGTTTTTTTTCCAGCTGATGAACGATAAAACACTGACAGCCAATCAGAATCCATCCTGCTGTAACGAGCTCGAGAATTTAAAGCGGCAGACGCATGTGCGCTTAGAATAAACAGACGATATCGTTCGCTGGTGTGGACACTAATATCGTTATCTTTATAGTTATCTTTATAGTTATCGTTATTGGTGTGAACGGGGCTTTAGGCTCACAAAGGGCGCATTACATTGATCAAAAATACAGTTAAAACTGTAATACTGTGAAATATTATTATAATTTAAAATAACTGTTTTCTATTTTACATTTTTTTTTAAATGTAATTTATTTCTGTGATGGCAAACCTGAAATTTCAGCAGCCATTACTCCAGTCTTCAGCATCACATGATCCTTCAGAAATCATTTTAATATGCTGATTTGCTGCTCAAGAAATTATCATCAATGTATCATTCCTTTACAACAATTTTATCCTGATACATTTTTAGGACCCATTGATGAATGTAGAATTTGAACATAATTTAGCTGAAATAGAAATATCTTCTAACATATATATATATATATATATATGAAAATATTTTGTGTGTGTGTGTATATATACATATATATACATATACACACATACACACACAAACATTTAGGCCTATATAATATTAGCAGGACACGTACAAAGCTTACTTTGTAATGGCTTGACTGGACTTGCAGAAAAACCCTTATAGTTGAGGTCTCCTAACAGAGAAATACGTAATAGAAATATGTATAGAAACGTCCCTTTTCTTTAAGTCAAGAAACAAGAGAGGTGCAAGCACCAAAAAAACAATTGGGAAGGCAAAACACGGATTTATAAAAATGGATAAAGGAACACAGGATACATTCCAAAACTGAAAGAGAGATCACAGATATCATAAAAAAAAATATATTTTTTTTTTTTTAAATCACACGTTCCATGAAGAACAACAGACTCTGTTCCTTTTACTAGGTGAAAGGACACAAAACCTCATATGGGCTGTGTCTCGAGAAACAGTCAACTACCTATAGGAGTTTTGGAAAGCACATGAATGTAATATAATATGAGCGTGCCTATAATGTTGTTTGGATTGACAGCTAGATTTAAGACAGCTAGATTTGAGATTTGATAAATGAATAAATGTAAATATTAAATGGGTCATATGATGCGATTTCAATTTTTCCTTTCTCTTTGAAGTGTTACAAGCTCTTGGTGCATAAAGAAGATCTGTAAAGTTGCAAAGACTAAAGTCTCAAATCCAAAGAGATATTCTTTATAAAAGTTAAGAGTCAGCCACGCCTACCTAAAACGGCTTGTTCTAACACGCCCCCACATGTCTACCTCACTATGTGGGAAGATTTGCATAACGCCGCCCAAATGTTCACGCAAAGAAAGAAGGCGTAACTTTTATTCTCGCTGTAGTATTGTTGCCGCCGCCG
>NW_015548326.1:8195-11045 GCF_001515605.1 Sinocyclocheilus anshuiensis
GTCGGTACCACAACAACCTGCTGTCCAGCGCCACTGACACAACCTGACGTGCTGTTAGTACGCCTAAAAGTAATTTCATACACTTTATTGCTTAATTAAGATTGTGTGCCGAGGTTTTGGTCGTACGCACTATTGTCCTGAGAGAATATTTAGACTCCTCTCCTCTTCCCTTCTCCACCGACGTCACTTTACAGCGAGGGACAACATGTGAATTTCTACACGTGCTGGATAAAAGCCATCGCAGACTACGCTCCCATTGGCTGACAGATGAGAATCCAGTGGCTGATTGGACGGAAAGTAAATCCAATCCCTGAGAATCTGAGCCGTGATTGGTCGGTTTCGTCTATTTGTACACCCCCATCTTCGCACGTGGCACTCGTGTGTAGAGGCAGATGGCAGATCTACGCACTGGAACACATTTCACAGAATCAGATGATACTTACTGTTCCACATTAGATAGAGTTTTTACCCGACAGTTTGTTTGTAACATAATACATTTATTTTCAGTGCTATATTTCAGATGAGAATCAAATTATTTTAGAAGTAACCACAGCAACAGTATGCTGCTCTTAAGTACTGTCATAATTTATCAATTTATTATAAACTAGCTTATCAGAAATGTATTAAAGATTAGCGCATCTTTAAGAAAAATTATATTTAGAATATGATATTGATATTTAGCCTACCTGTTCCAGAGGTGTCACACGGCTATTTTAACTAAAATTAAAACTAAAACTACAACCATTAAAATAATAATAATAATAATAATGTGACTTAAAATAAAATAAATGGTAACTGGAATAAAATAAAATGTACAAAATCTATAAATGTATTTAATTTCAGCTAAATATAATCAACTAAAATAACTAAAACTAAAAATTAATTGAAAATTAATTTTAAAAACTATATGCAAAAAAACACTAAACAAAACAAAATTACAACAAAAATTAAAAATTAAAATGGAAAATATAAAAATAAAAACTAATTCAAATTGTAAAAATAATAAACTATAATTAATAAAAAAACTATGAGCATTTCAATGATACTAAAACCATACTGGTGTCACATAAAAAAGCATTTTGCAAGATGAATCAGATTGTGTCCCATAAATTACATTCAGAAATAATCCTTACATTAAAAAAAAATCCTGCCTCCCTGAAAGTCATTGCATAATCCACACAGTTAATAGCAGAACTATAGTATCTGACAAAAAAAGAGAAGTTCAGCTCAGGACAACCAATGCTATGGCTCAGTTTCACTCAAAACAAATGAGCTGAGGCTGCTCCCTGTGGTCAGCGAAATGACCAGGCAATATTGTCTATAATGATACATTTGCTTTGGCTTGTTTCATGGTTGTTATGATCAAAAGGACACTGTCAAGAGTAAATATGAGCCTTTCAGGGCAGATTAACTAATAATGAGCCAACAACAATATTCAAGTAGCCTAAGTGCAGTCAGTACTGAAGACCTACTATGTGAAATAAAGAAATTTGATGATGTTTCACAGTTGATGAATACTGCACCCAATATTAAATCTAAATTACAGTTAAGATTGTTTATTCCTATAGTACTAAATGCTAAAAATACTGTAAATAAAACCAAAATTTGTATTCTTCTACTTCCGTTTCATTTGGGGTGAAATGTCTCTTGAATAGCATCCACACACTAATGCTTTGAAAGTTTACATTCACAAACACACTTAGTCAATCTTTAAACAGTGTCAGTCGTTGAAGGTCACTTCCTCCAGCACTGTTGTTGCCCAACTGTAGGCAGGGGCGTAAATTTGGTCTAACAGTTGGGGGGGACAATAAACATAAAATTTCTCAAGAGCAATTTTTGAAGGGGACACAAATAATCCAGCTAAAATTGTACTTGTAAGGATATGTATACACAGAGGAAAGCCTTACTACTATTAGTGTTGCAGGGAGAACGTGCCAAATTATACAACTTCAAGCTGTTGTGGTCGCGCCGTGACAGCGCTCGTGTTCGTTGTAGACATTACCGTCACAGTGTTGCCAAGTCCGCGGTTTTACCGTTGAATTGGGCTACTTTATCACTGTTGCCGCGGGTTGTTTTTAATGTCCGCGGGTTGAAGCGACCCCAAATAACGTGTATTTTATCCCCTCGAAACGCGGTTATTTGGGCTAGTTTTGAGTAGCAATTGGGCGGATTTTGTTGTAAAAAAAAAACCTGGCAACCCTTTCCGTCAAGCAGGTAACGTTATTATTGCTAACATAGCAGACTCATCGAAAAAATACACTGGCATCATGTATTAAAGAGAAAATAATCACTTCATCCGGTGTTTAAGTGAATAAAATAGCCTTGACAGTCTTATCACTGGAGTTCCACAACTATTCTCTCACCGGACTTGTTGTAACCTTTTGTGCGTTATGGAAGAAAGAAACACACGATGCAGGTCACCATCAACGAATGTATTAGTGTTATTAGTGTTAAAGGAAGGTGCAACAAAACGATAGATAGTACAATGTGTCTTTCCCAGCATATACACACGAGTGTAGGAGCAGAGGAAACCCCGAATCAGGTCTTAAAGGGACAAACACCCAGACCATTACATTGTGTGTGTATGTGTGTGTGTGTGTGTGTGTGTACGTGTACGTGTGTGTGTACAGGTTTATATATCCTGGTGGGGACTTAAACCTGACTACACGCAGACTCATGGGGACTCGTGTCACGGTGGGGACCTAAATTGTGGTCCCCACGGGTACAAAAGCTTATAAATCATACAGAATTAAGTTTTTTGAAAATCTAAAAATGCAGAAAGTTTCCTGTAAGGGGTAGGTTTAGGTGTAGGGTTGGTGTAGGGCAATAGAGTATACGGTCTGTACAGTA
>NW_015548326.1:11184-40640 GCF_001515605.1 Sinocyclocheilus anshuiensis
TGTGTGTGTGTGTGTGTGTGTGTAGGTGATGTACAAGAGGAATGCAGGCACTGTGAGGCAAGGGAGAGGGAGACTCAAAATGTTTCTAAATTTAAAATGCATTTTTGCCCCGTTTGTGTTGTTTTACTACTTACACAATTATTTAAAGTATAAAAAATGGTTATTTAATCATATATGTAATCAACGTGCTTTTTAATCATAATTTTAAGGGGGGAAACCCAGTGGCAAAAACGGGGTATGCAGTATATGCAGTGCATAGGGGCGCCACACATAGGGGGGGCGACATTTTGAGATTCTGCAATTCGAGATCACAATAGGGTGCAAAATGATAGGCTATGTAATTTTTTATTTATAATTTAATGCACAAGTAGGCCAAATGTGAGCACAGCGCAGTTAAATTAACTAGAAAATATGCGCAAATTTTTCGTTAATTTGTAAAGAACGAAAATTAAACCATATTTAAATGCATAAAATAACTAATTTTACATTCTTACATTCTATTATTTTCCTTTGTACAGAGCTCGATTTAGGTATGACAAAAGTGCTGCAATTAATTCATTTTGACAACTAATAGAATGTTAAACACTGACTGATAACATTTTCAGAGTTCTTTTGATTATATAAAATTCAGTGAAGGTTGACTAGTTATCTGCATGTCTCATCCATGAGTGGGCCTATGCAATGATGGAGAACAAGCAATGGTGGAAACACATGTTTATGAATGGGCATTTGATTTACATTTGAGAGAAATTAAGATTGTAAACAAGGATACAAACTAGCCACTTTTCACTGAAAATTTCCATTGTAAATTCAAAATAGAAGCTAGTAATGGGCTTTTGGTCATTGACTTACAGAAAGTTTTCTGCGTGTTAAATGTTAGAGGCTACTAGAATTCAGGTTCGCCAACACTGATCTTGCATACCCCTCAGCAAATGTGCAGTTGCCACCTGGGGAAACCCTCAGATAGCAGGGATCCTGTCCCCTCACCCCCCCCCCCCGTGTTACTTGTTTTAGTACATCAAGTCAAACTAAATGAGAAATGTTGACTTGGCAACTGTCTGAAATTTTCTTAAAAACATATATATATATATGATTAGCTTGTTCAGGTGTGTTTGATTAGGGTTGAAGCAAAACTCTGCAGGGCTGCGGCTCTCCAGGACCGACGTGCGCCACACCTGCTATAGTTATCTGCATGTCTCATCCATGAGTGGGCCTATGCAATGATGGAGCCACTTTTCACTGAAAATTGCCGTTGTAAATTAAAAATAGGCCATCTGTGTAATTCAAGTAGATTCAATTATTTGAATACTCTTGCTACTTCATACTTCAATACAAAACAATGCTGAACTTTGACAAAAAAAAGAGATTTTTAAATGTTATAGTAATTTTATAATGTCTAAATATAAATCCATTAGCAAAACATGTGAAAAGAACAATATTACAGAGTGGAAATGGTAAAGGAAACAATAAATTATCCTCTGCTGCCATAGTGGCCATAGTGGGAATCATGACATTCATTTTAATAGTATTTGTTTTTCTGCCAGGTAAAATCTTGGCAGAAATCTTCATTGCATATTTATTCTACTGCAGAAGTAAAAATCTTAAGTAAAATTAAGTAAAAGTCTTTGTTTTTCACTTAATTGTTCATTGTTGATTTTACAGTATTTTGCATGAAGGAGAGGCTCCATCCACAACTATACTGTGAACTCACTAACCCAGCAGCCCATCCCCCTGAATAGTTTACATACATAAAACGAATGTTGTGAAACCTGTGGCAGAATGTCACATGACTTTACAGCTTGGGATCTTTTTCTGTGCACAGGTCAGCATGCACAATTTTACCAGTAAAACAAACACAACTTTGGGTACAATGATTATGTTTAAAATTAGGAAATAATTAAAAAGTTGACTCTAAATAAAAGACTCTGTATTGAATAAATAACTATTGTGAATGACATTGTTTATATCCCCAAAGCAAGTCAGTTAGCAAGTCAGTTAGACTAAAATGCAAACATGACTTCATGGAAAGCAAACCACTTCAGCTGCTTAGGGCTGAGGCCTCATCCACAGCTATACATTGAACTGAATGACCCTCTGGAGAGAGACCCATCCCCCCGTTACACGTATCACACAGACCTTGAGCTCAGAGAAAGATCACTAACTACAAAGCTCCTTCCAGTTAACATATACTGCGCAATTCAGCTTATTGTGCCAACATTTCCATAGACTGAAGAATTATAATGACATAAGGTATTTTACATTATAGATGGCAGGCAATTTACCTATTAAATTGATCTTAAAGAATTCACCCAAAATTGATGACTCAGGCCATCCAATATGTAGAGGAGTTTGTTTCTTCATTGGAACAGATTTGGAGAAATTTAGCATTACATCACTCGCTCGCCAATGGATCCTCTGCAGTGAATGGGTGCCGTCAGAATGAGAGTCTATACAGCTGATGAAAACATCACAATAATCCACACGACTCCAGTCTATTAATTAAGATCTTATGAAGTGAAAAGCTGCATGTTTGTAAGAAACAAATCCATCAAGGCATTATATTAAATCATCACTTCTGGCCAAAATACGAGTCCATAATCCACATAATGTTTCCTACAGTTGAAATGTCCATCTTCTGTTCTCCTCACATCAAAATCTACCGTCATATTTGTATAGAACTGTTTTCAGTTGTACTGTAAATGGTGCTTGATCTGTGCATATTTCTCTCCTGATTCAGATGAGACCATGGAGAACGTAATATTATAGATATAAAGGACTCATATTTTAGTATTTTATCAAATTCAATATTATTGCTGTGGTGCCACTAGCCAATTGTCAAAAAGGTAAAACTGAAACTGAACATTTAAAATTTGATTTAACAATATTTTTTGCTCAATTTAACAATAAGCTTTATTTATTTATATAGCCCATTTTCCACTGATGGAAAAATGTGTATCTTGTAAAAGGTGCACCGGATAAAGTTCTCAATTTTTGCATTTTCAAAATGTTAGCATGAAGAAAAGATCAGATTAAAGTGTGACTGAGCTTAATCTGTCCCCACTTCATTCCTGCTGTGCAAGTTTTTTAATTTTTACCTTTTATTTGAATTCATTTACTACTTAAAACTTTGCTCAATGTGCACATTTTAATTGCTATCAGTTTTCAAATGTTCAGAAAATATACTTTTTACAGCCAATAAAACACAAATGTATATTTTTTTGACAATGCACCTATTGTAAATAATGGAAAAGTTCTTACGCTTTTTATTATTACCAACATACAACAATTTATAGACAATATGTTAAGTCAACAATATCACAACATCCAAAATGGAAATAAGGTTAAGACAGAACACAGTCCTGCAATGATTTTTTGATGGTGAACATGTAAAATGTTCCAGTGGATCTTTATTTTGTGAGGCAGATCACTGTGCCTGACTCATGTGTGGGTCAACATGAACAGTCAGTTTGTCATCTTAACATCCAAGCCATGGATCTTGTCTTTGTGTTCTTGATACGAAAGATATTTTTCTGGCCATCTCACTGTTGTAGATTCTCTTACAGTTCTCGTAGCTCTTTCTCTCTCGCTTACGACAGGGTTTCTCATAGTATCTTCTACGCTTCACAGATTCAATTATTCCATCAGAAGACAGCACTCTGCAGAGAATAAGAGAGAGAAAGAGCATGTAACAACTACAATATCTGTAAATATGAAATATCATACTGTATTATTTGGTTACATGGTGAAAACAAGGCAGCCTTGCAAACCAAATCCAAGGTAAGACTTTTGATCATACGTTCAAGGCAAGCCTAGATTGCAAGAATACAACTCAACTGCACCCTCTAAAGAAACTTCTGCAATAACACATTTGTTTACATTGATGGTATTACTTTAATTTACCTAGGGCTGTTACTTTATGTAATTTTCATGCTTTATTTGGGCATTATTGATATTTAATTTAATATGTTAATATTACTTGTTTATTTGCACTATTATTTAACATTGGTTATCATCGGATCTCATGTTATGCTGCAAACATTTTGGCAATACAAACGCAGTTTTTTTTTCATGCTAAAAAAGCACACTAAAATTGTAATTATTAAAGACTTTCTTCAGGGTGATATTTTAAGCCGTATAAGAGGTCAGGCAAGGCATGCAGGGTTATTATAGTTAACTACAACAACAAAATAAAATAAAACAAATTTTAAATGTAAATGTTGCCTTGTATACATTAATCTGAATGAAGTTTCCGTATTTATTTATTTTTTTACATGTGTTTTACCTGTATTTTGAATTTTGTACTGCATTGGGTTGTGTTTTAGAGTTAACGGAAAATGTATTAATCCGTAAAATTAATGGATATTGTCCTGCCAGAAAATTACATTACATTACATCCAATTCATTATCCGTTTTTTTTAAACATTGTGTGTGTGTGTGTGTGTGTGTGTGTATCAGGGGCGTAGATTACACATTCAAAGAGACAGGATAGTCTGTGCATGATCTGATATTTTATTCGGACCCAGAATAAAGCGAGATGAACATCGCGGAGCGTTAAACACTCAGTGCAGTGTATGTTTCATTCATACTCGAAGCCGGAGGGCGCTCTCGCACAGAAAGTCGTATGAGGAAATTCCTAATATGAACAAAAGCGTCCAGCTATCGCTGCATGAAAACAGTTGTTTTCAGAAAAACAGAAACGTTTGGAAACATGAAGACATTAAACATACAATTACGACAATATTTCCTATATATATCGGTCAACTTTTAAATATTTTTTCATAATAACTAACCAAATTAAATGAAACGAAAAATTAAATGTAAAAATTATAACTGAAAATATGAAAAAAATTAATTCAAAATATTAATAAAAACTGTAAACGTATATAAAGGACACTAAAACAACACTACAGGCAACATTGGTCAACAAATACTTATATTTTACAGTGCATACAAATTTTTATTAACTAACGATTAACCTTCTAACTAATGACTTGTCTGTTAAGCATTATATAATATACTAATGTTCTTTATTAAAGTCATTATGTGTTAGCACACGGTCACATCGATTATTAGCGCCTACCTAAAGGATTTATAACGACATTTCTGCACAGATATCAAAGTCACCATACTTCTCATAAGTACCTGCTCAGCGCGCCATATGCCGCATCGACATTGCTGTTCTGGACCATGACAGTCCGAGCGACGAAGCGAAGGTGGCTCGCCATGTTTCACGGGTGGAAATCTTCTTCTTCTTCATTTTGTTCAATGGCCGTTCACTCCTTAGGAGTATTACCGCCACCTACTGTATATCTTGCGCACATGGGTGATGAATCTGTACTGAAGGGGAAAAAAATAAATAAACATTTTTGTAATGCCCCACCCACCCCAGAGGATCAGAGCCCAAGCTTCAGCTGGCGCTGGGTGTTCAGCTCCTCCAGCTTCCACACTGTGCTCCTCAACCTCCGAGATGGGCAGAAGCATCATGATCCTCATGCTCAAACACTAAATCCTGTGGTCTAGTCCTGTAAGCTCTAAAAATGTTAAAACCACCTTAAACATCTGACTATCACTCCAACCCTTTCCCAGAAGGTCCACGGGTGGAAATGCGATCCGTTGCGCAGCCAGTTCTCCAGTTCCTGAAAGTGAGCGTTCGAACTCTAGGTGGCGCCAAATAGATTTAAAGGGGTCATATGATGCTGCTAAAAATAACATTATTTTGTGTATTTGGTGTAATGAAATTTGTTTATGCGGTTTAAGGTTAAAAAAACACATTATTTTCCACATGCTGTACATTATTGTTGCTCCTCTATGCCCCGCCTTTCTGAAACGCGTCGATTTTTACAAAGCTCATCGGTCTGAAAAGCGAGGTGTGCTCTGATTGGCCAGCTATCCAGTGCGTTGTAATTGACCGAATACCTCAAGCGTGTGACGGAAATCTTACGCCCCTTACCATATTGTGAGGATAAATTGAAATCGCATCATATGACCCCTTTAAAAAATTAACGGTTGCGCTTCTTGGACGACGATGCCGACTCTGTGTTTTAGCGGCTCTCAGTCTCACCTGACAGGAATTAATTCAGGTAAATAAGATTAATATATGTTTATACCTTTATTGATTATAGCTTCATTCATATACAACAACAAGACATGGTGGAACCTAACAGAATGAAAATAAAGAGCTAAAATTAGCTCTATCGCTCAGTGAGAGATTAGGCTAGGACAGGGCTGTCCAAACTCGGTCCTGGAGGGCCGGTGTCCTGCAGAGTTTAGCTCCAACTTGCCTCAACATACCTGACTGGAAGTTTCTATGCCTAAGTGCTTGATTAGCTGGTTCAGGTGTGTTTAATTAGGGTTGGAGCCAGGGGCGTGTCTAGAGCATTTTAAATGGGGGGGCCAGTCGGGGCCACTGGCTCAAAAGAGAGTGGCCGGGGGGAGAGATTCGTCCTCGCGCACATGGATTGCGTAACATTATGCGCTCTCGACATTGTCATTAAGATCACACTATAGAAACCGCCTAAAATTAGAAATTTACTAAAAACAAGCCTATGGCAAGACATCTGGTAGGGGGGACACCTGGTGTGGCCAGCCAAATTTCAGGGGGGGGCTGGTGCCACCCCTGGCCACCACGTAGACACGCCCCTGGTTGGAGCTAAACTCTGCAGGACACCGGCCCTCCAGGACCGAGTTTGGACAGCCCTGGGCTAGGAGATGAGGGGCCATCTTGATGTTAATTATGATATTTTTTAACATCTTTCGAATTTTATCATCACATTTTCTGTAAATTCTTACCTGGAAGATGACTAGCAGGATGAAAAGTTCAGACACATAGCAAAAACCTATGAAATGATTACCTGCAATATTCTCAGGGAATTTGTTGATTAGAGAAAAAATTAAGTAATAGAGTGTTTCTTAATAAAATGCTGTTTTCCATTTTAGAAGTTAGACGTACTTAAGACAACACATACAGAATTTTAACTAAGCCCATTAGGCCCATTGAACTTCTGTTATGTTTTGTGAAATGAAAGGTTCTTCAGTTTGTTACGGCATAGGCTATGCATTTAGGTCATCAGTGGTTGTTATCACAGATGAACAGACTTAGTCTCCAAATAAATGCCTTTTTATGTAGACATATTCCCCCTCCTTTCACTGTCTTTCCCATACATGAATTCCTCATCCTCATCGTCTCCCGGATAATGGGGTCAGTAGTAGGTGAGTGTGGGATCAGGATTGTTTTCTCATTCAAATTCAAGTAGCTTTATTGACTCGATCACTTCAAAGAAAAGCTTGCTGATGTGCTTTTAGGGGAAGCATTCAAAATGAGGGCAAGAAAACAGCTTGAACTTTTGCCACTGTCTCCATTCTGGCTGAAAATATACAGTTTTGTTCTTTCTCTCTCACTCGTCTTCCCTTTGCGCTTTTCCTCTGTTCCATTTCCAGGGATATCATTTCTTATCCAGACTTGTTGAAATGTTTTTGGTAGAAGGGGTGGGATCGGGGGTAAAGGGAGAAAAAAGGGACGGGTGGGGAGCAACTCAGGAATCGGCAGGTAATTACCTCTGAGCATTTGGAGAAGAGGATGTGGTTTCAGTTTACACGGCCTCATTCTTTCTCTCCTCCCTGGCTCCCTTTTGGCCACTCAAACACTCCATTTGCTTCTCGTCTCCTCGCTGCTTCTTTCACACCATTTGTATGAGGAATGTGGAGACGTGTACGAAAGGAACAAAAACGAAACGAAGGGAAGCAGATAGAGCAAAGTGAGTGTGAGTGAGTGGGTTTGGAGAGAATGAATGGAACTGATTAAAGAAAATTCATTTAAATGCGTCATCATTTATTAAGGTCTGAGCCGGTGGCAAAATTCATGTGAAAAAAAAAAAAAAAGATTCTAGGGTCTGATGTTTTCTTCTGGTATATCTGTGTAAAATGGATGAAAACCAGTGCTGTCTTCTGTTAACATAAAGCATTTTAAGATTAAGCTCTTTAGTTCCAGATGAACAGATAGTGAACATAAGAACTTTATAACATTAATTTTACAGCACACCCGATATAGAATCAGATGCTTTTTCAGCTGCACAAATTTGCCTCTGCATAACTTTTGTAGAAAAGGGCAAATTTCATATAATCAAACAGAAATATTATTTTAGAGATAATAATTATTATTTTAAGATTTTTATTTTACATTCTAAAAATCATTATACATTTTACTTACTTTCTATATATATATATATATTTTTTTTACTATATTTTACTATTATAAATATTGTTTTATCCTACTTTTTTATTTATTTTAAATATGGTCTGAACAAAAAGTGATTTAAATTGGTTTTGAAACATAAAGTCCCTCAAAACTTTAGAGGAGGTGTAAATGCTAATTCAAAGCCAGAGTCTTGTTAGGACAGACAGGTCTACAGCAGCTCTCAGCAAGAGACAGAAGAGAGCCGAGATTTGAAGCTGTGATATGATTGACTGACAATGGCTGACTGTTGTGGTCTGAATACTAACAAAGCTCAGCATGAGATGTTTTTGTTGGCAGGTTTGTATGAGAGAAAGGGAGTAATATGGAGGTTTCCATGTATTTTGCACCAATTCAATTTTTAAGCAAAAGCTCCTTGTTTGACAAAATCTCCAAAAAAACAATGGAATGCTTTCGAATTTAGTATGACTGACAACTAAATGTAACTAAAAGTAAAAAAAAAAAAAAAAAAGTGAGAATCCCTGGAGGTGTGATGCATGATCCATGAACAAGGAATCTGGAATCATGCTGCAAGTTGCTTTGGATAAAAGTGTCTGCTAAATGACAAATACCAAGTATTAAGATGCAGCTAAAGGAATCAGCCGTATATGACCCGATCGCTGAAGCCAAATGGTGGGGCAAATAAGGGTCTTGTTGAATCTTTACTGGAAGCACATGGCGCGCGAGCAGCGGTCGCCCAATGAAACGCGGCACAGGCGCAAACGCTCCGGATTGGCCGAGAACTCAGCGCACATTCTTAGGCTGATCTGAGAGAAAGAAAGACTGCTTAACACCGGCGGATGAGAGGAGAAGAGCGGTCCGAAACAACTGTCTGAAAGGAAAGATACGAAGAAACATGGAGTCAAACACGGAGCGAACGTTTGCTGACTTTTCTGGATCATGGAAAATGAAAACTTCCGAAAATTTCGAGGAACTTTTAAAAGCTCTCGGTGAGTTTTCAAGATTCGTCATTATTAGAACAGTTTTATCTAAGATAATTCAAAAACTTTTTTTAAATGTGACCTTTGTATTCGTATTAGTTTATGTTTTTTAATTAAAATTAATTACAAGTTATTCTGATATTTTGTGGTGCTTAAAAATGCCTCGGTAGCCTACTAGTGTAACTTCCTTTAAATTGAAAAAAAAAATCTAATTAAAGGCCTAAGTAATTTAGTATACATATTTTGTATTATTACCTCTTTAAAAAGAAATAAAATAAGCAATAATGCTATTTTGTTTTACAATATAAAATTAGCAATTTTGTTATCATCTGACAAGAGAACTATAAACCAAAAGAAACCCGTGCATGACTGCATGTCAGTCATTACATGTTTTTATTTTTTATTTTTTATTATATTTTGTTCAGGTCAAATTGAGACTCATTTGACCATGAGCACAATGAATGGAAAGCTGAAAAATGTTCTGCTTCACTTCCTCACGGGATTGTGATTAGGCTCACAAACCCTTATACGGGGCCCCTCAGCCAGCCGTTTGGCTCTGTAGACACACCGTCCCTCGACCCCAATTATTAATTCAAAGGGGAGTTCACTTAGACCAAGTACACAGTTGCCCCTAAATGAAATAAAAGCAAGAATGAATCCACTGTCTTGACTCAGTATTTAAAAGGTATAGATTTCCTTGGTGTAAACTAAAAATGGGGTACCTGATTTTAATTGCATTAAATATGTGACCCCTGTTTAGACTGTACAACATTCCAGTGCAGATTGGACACGGTTGGACAGGAAAGGACAGGAAATTGGCCATAGAAAAAATCTTTTATTTCTGATTATGATAAATGGCCTTTTAATTTCTTAGCACATTTGTGTGTGTGTGTGTGTGTGTGTGTGTGTTTGCTTGTTTGTTCTACAGGCGTAAATGTCTTTTTGCGGAAGATTGCAGTTGCAGCAGCTTCCAAACCAGCTGTTGAGATTACACAGCAGGGAGAAAGTCTCTCCATTCAGACCTCCACTAGTGTGCGGACCACTCATGTGTCCTTCACGGTGGGCGAGTCCTTCAACGAGACTTCAGTGGATGGACGCCCATGCACAGTAATGCCACACATCTCAGCACATTATATTTTTCTCTCTGTTAACTGCTACACAAAATCATATTTCATAAGATTTACTATTAGAAAATATCAATGTATGAAATCTATTATTGTTTATATTTTCTAATACTAAACATTATATGTTAATATCTAACTTTATTTGATGGGGAAGTTCACTTTTATCTATACGCACAAACACAATGATGTATGATTTCAACAAACTTTGAGACCCTTTAAAGATATTTTAAATTAATATCTCAGCTTTTTGCCCTTTTCTAACAATTTCTCGTCAGAGTTTTCCAAAATGGGAGACAGACCGTAAAATCACTTGTGAGCAGACACTGCAGAAGGGGGAGGGGCCTGAGACATCATGGACACGTGAACTGACCAATGATGGCCAGATGATTCTCGTAAGTGCACCACTTATTTGAAAAATAACGTTAATATTTTCAACTGAATTATGCCACTAGCATATAATATAGATTACTACCAGCCTACTCTAATGAGCATCTTAAAAGCTCAACACCTTACAATAATAGATTGTTGTTCACTCCTCACCATTATAGTTCACATTATTATAGAAGTCACACTCTTCCCATTTAGGCCACGTACAGTAAACAGGCTCCTCAATGTCTGTGTTTTTTTGTTCTTGATATTTTGAAACTTTCAGTTAGTTAAATCAGTGTTCCATGGTTGGAAATTAAAAAGAGCATTCTTTGAATTCAGAGAACAAGATCCAATATCTTTTGTTATGTTTAAGCCCGTCGGATAAGGATCTTAAATTGTTCAAGCAGTTGGATGGTGGTTTTTTAACATCTCTGATGTTTATCTTCCAGACCATGAGAGCCGGAGATGTCGTCTGCACCCGTGTGTATGAACGAGACTGAAGGATCCTTAGATTTCAGTTCATTTATTCCATTCCATCTCAACCATGTCCACAATATGCTAAAATGCAAGTTTATCATTGTGCAAACCTGTTCCTTCCACGTTTTTTATGTGTGACATGTGCTAAGTTTGTGTGCCAGAGAAGGAGAGATGTTTGAAGGGTCAGAGGTGGTACTTGTATAAAGATGGTAGCGAGTTTGCATTGTTCTTTTTGGTGCATTAGCTGAGAAGTGTATTTATTATTGGTGTTTGTGCATTTTATGTTGCAGTTTTATGTACATGCCACATTGTGTCTTATCAATCAAAAATGTTTTTGGCAATAAACCTTTATACATATAAACCCCCAACAATCTCATGACTAATTTACTGTTTTCTTCTTGCCTGGATTTAGAAATGTCTTTGACACTGACCTTGGTTGCACTTTTACACTTATTTTCTGTCTCATTACTTTTCTTCAAAGTGCTCTTTTTATCTGTTCTTGCTTTCTGTCTCCTGATCCAACCACTTACAGTGTTTTGAACAACACTATAAATTTGTATGTTATGAGTGTACATCAGTTGTTGAATTATTTCCTGCCAAAGAGTAATGGGGGAATGAGGGAGGGGTATGGAAAGAGTGAGCAAACGTTAGAAAATAAAAATAATTTCATGTTTTTAAGGTTATATTCCCTCTGTTCTCTCTCCCATCTGTAGCTAGTTACTGCATGAGGTCAGAGAGAATGTCTGTCATTTCTCTTTCTTTTTGTCTTTCTGCAGCCAGATTCATGATCCAAACTGTTGCTTTATTCTAAATCTAGGGCACAGTAAATGATGCAAAAAGCTGCTGATGAAAAGCTAAATTAAATTAAAACTCTTTCTTCCACTCTTCGTATCTTTCCTTTTTCTACAGACACACATTTATTTAACAGCATTCAGAGACTACTGTTTTTTTCAGTCTGGTGCCGATGATGAATTTTCCAGGTTCCAGACCGCAGAGCTCACAGTGGACTTATTCAAGATTGCACATAATTTCAGTCTGCATGCTGTGTTGCGTATGTGTTTTCTACAATTCTCAACGGTCCTGTTAAAAGTTTTAAGCTCATATAACCCATGATGTCTTAAAAGTGTATATGTGCCGCAGTGTACTGAGGTTGCCGTTAAATTCTGGAAGAGGTTGAAAAAATCCATAAACCCTGCTTAACATCAGAGGCATTGACTGTATTTTTGTGGTTTTGCTAAAGCAAGAATCACTGCAAGAATCATTGCAACCACCTACAACCACCCAAAGTACCCTAGAAACCACCTGGCAATGCCATAACAACTACCAAGAACACCCTAACAACCACTTAGCTATGTCATAGAAACCAGAAACCACCTACCTTTGTCCTAGAAACCACCTAGAACACCTAGCAACCACCCAGAACTCTGTAACAACTATCTAGCAATCTAGCATTACTGTGCATGGGCGTCCATCCACTGTAGTCTCGTTGAAGGACTCGCCCACCGTGAAGGACACATAAGTGGTCAATACACTAGTGGAGGTCTGAATGGAGAGACTTTCCCCCTGCTGTGTAATCTCAACAGCTGGTTTGGAAGCTGCTGCAACTGCAATCTTCCTCAGAAAGACATGTACACCTGCAGAAAACACACACACACACACACACACACACACACACAAATGTGCTAAGAAATTAAAAGGCCATTTATCATAATCAGAAATAAAAGATTTTTCCTATGGTCAATTTCATGTCCTTTCTTGTCCAACTATGTCCAATCTGCACTGGAATGTTGTACAGTTTAAACAGGGGTCACATATTTCTAGCAATGCCTAGAAAGCACCTTGCAATGTCCTATCCATAACCTCCTAACAACCACCTAGCAACCCTTCCAAAACTCCATAATGAATCCCCAAGCAAACACCTAGCAATGCCCTGGCAACCATCTAAAAACCACCCAAAAAGCATTTAAACAATAAATACCATTTTATGGCTCTTTAATGTCATGACAGATCGCTGTAGCACCTCAGTTCAAGAGGTACGTGAACCGATCGTCTCTTACTCTTTACTAGTTATAGCATGAAATAAACATGAATGAACATCAGAAGGTATCTCGTTTCAACCGTGGAAAGACCATTTTTCAAGTACAAGTCCACCGACTTTAATCTACTCTCTAATCTACAAAATGGCAGATTCGCTGTAATGATTGGTCAGATCGCCTGTCAATTAAACTCCCAGCAAAGAGTCAATTCCCTTACATCCATGCAGAACTCCCTAGTGACGTGACATGTGGCCAAGTATGGTGACCCATACTCGGAATTAATGCACACACACAGCATCCAAAGTGCACACACACAGCAGTGAAGACACACCCGGAGCAGTGGGCAGCCATTTTTTGCTGCGGCGCCCGGGGAGCAGTTGGGGGTTCAGTGCCTTGCTCAAGGGCACCTCAGTCATGGTATTGAAGGTGGGAGAGAGCGCACATGTGAAGTGTACATTCACTGCCCCCACCTACAATCTCTGCTGGTACGGGACTCGAACCCGCAACCTTTGGGTTACGAGTCCGACTCTCTAACCATTAGGCCACGACTTCCCCAAGTCATAGTAGTAACCACCTAGCAATGCCCTAGCAACCACCCAGAACACCCTCACAAGTCACAACCACCTAGCAACACCCTAGCACTGTGGCGGCAAGTTTTGCATAGGCTAGGCATAACGTTTTCTTCAGAAATTGCACATTTGCACTGCATTAACTTCTATTTGTTCCATCTGTCTGTCTAGGCTTCTTGACTCACTTTACAATTCCAAGTGAACACCAAAATGCTTTGAGACATGGATTCACATCCGCTGCAACGCCTGGCGTGTTCACTGCGCACCTCGTTAACAAGATTAATATTATAAGCACTCTAGAACAAGGTCATCAACTCTTCACCATGTATTTAACTCTGGCCTTGTGTGGTTTAAGCCCATTGTGGTGGTACGCACTAAATGAGGCCCAGACCTTGATTTCTCCTCTTCTTTAATTTAAACCATACCGCTGAGAAACAGCGGCAAAACCCACAAGCCCACAAGGTCCACTGAAGCTCCCTCCATCCCTGCTGGTTGCCTTGGCAATTCACCAGTGTAGGCTTCATGTCAGCTCATTCCACAGACGGTGATGTCATGGGGCCATGCATGCTTGATTGGCTGAGGAATGTTGTGGTTTCAAAAGGAAGCACAGACACACCCACTTAAGAGAAGAGAAAAAGAGGTTTTAAAGGAAAGATGGTTTAGGGTATTAATAGTGACAAATCTTTGTCACTTTAGCATAACCTTACTCTGAACTCACAGATAAAGAACATATTGTTTCTCTATGAATGGTTCATTAAAGGTCCCATTCCTGTTTACCATCGCAATGTCATGCTCACTGATTAATGTATTGCATTTGAACTTCACTGGAAGCTTGCACACCAAGATTAGAGCATAAAATAATGCTATCCAGGAACCATGCTGTTTCAAGGTCAATTTGTGGAGTGTTCAGTTTCTTGGTTTCCATTCAGTATGTGTGAATTTTATCCACATCTGGTCAAGACTGAAGTCAAAGTGCTGCATTGATTGTTTTTTTTTGGAACACTTTATATACTGGCAGTAGCAGCAGAAACTTTATTATCAAAGAAAGCAACCTGAATGTCTGCAGTCAGAGGTCAAACATTCAATAACATAAAGTGAATATCTAAGAAATTGAAATTGGACTTACAGCAAAATGAGAGAGCATGAAGAAGGGTGATTGTGTGTGTGCGTGGACCAGGGGAGTAGAGGTATATTTTGTGTTTTGAGGTATCATATGACTGACTTTCTGCCCTCCTGTCACCCATGTGAACTCAACATGACTTAAGAATTGCAAGCCTTCAGCAATCTTCCCCGTGTGACAACTTGCCCCGGTGCCCCATCTATATTTTACAGAGGGAAGTGCTAAAAAGCCGAAGGAAGCGAGAGAGAGAGAGAGAGAGAGAGAGAGAGGGGGGGGGGGGGGGGGGACCTAATTACGATATTAATCAAGCTTTAATTTCAATTAATCTCCAGTAACCATCACACGCGCTCACTAATCAGTGGAGCAATGCAGCCAACTACACAGTATTAACACATCTCAAGCCCTCGGCAGGATAGAAAGAAAGGAAGAAAGGGGCTGATGAAGAAATGCATGGTCTCAGTGAAATCAAACTGACTTGATGCCTCTCATCCAACCAGAAAATCAGCACAGCACTGACAGAGAAGGAACAGCATGAGATTATGAATTTTACACTGAAATACAACGATTTTTGTTTGTTAGGCGAAACATGCCCCTTGCGTCACTCCTCAGACATGCGCTTTCTCGCAAAATTCTCCTTCATCATGTGATTTAATAGCGCTTTCTCATGGGCTCTTCCTCGTCATGTGACGCAACTATTTCCTTAAAGCTTCAGTTCTACCGTGTTGCCATGTCCTCTAACTAATAAGCAATTTTGGGTCTATTTTTTGTAAGTTAAAGACTAGTTTATTTCTAGTTGTAATGTTAACTATTTTAATTATATTCATGTAAATGGGAATGATTTTCAAAAATACATAATTTTGCAGTTTACTCATCTAAAACGGAAAAGGATCGCTTGTTTTAATGTTTTATTATTATTTTTTTATTAAGTTACTTGTGCCGCATGGGAAACCTGGCAACTCCCCTGTCATGTGATATGAACACATTTCCTGTGCTCGCCTCTAGCGCTACACAACAACGCCGTCAGACTTGAAATTGGAACGAAATCGTATCGCTCGTCGGATCTAACAAAGGAAAATAAATAAATAAACAAATAATTTAAAAATACCAATGAAGAAGACCATAAACCACTGTAGAATAAGGACAAGTTTTGCTACTGATTTGAAACAGACACCTGACGTCTCGTTGTAATGTTGGCTGGTTAGCTAGTTAGTTAATGTTAACCGGTCGCGGTGTGATTTGTTTGTTTTAAATTGACTTATTATAATCTGGTATTTACTAAACTGGATTGACTTCTGCCTGTAACTGTCCGCTACACAACACTGTGCTAGTGTTTACCTGGTCATCGCGGTTGAGTTGAACCTCTTTTTACATCTTGGCAAGATCAAATCTGCCAAACCAGTTCCAAAATGTCAAAATACACCACTTTTGCTGATGCAGCTGATGATCACAATCCATTTCAGGTAATATGCTGTTACAGTTTTTGTAATTTTGTAAACTGCTTGTGTTGTTGTCATTTGTGGCCTAATTTGTATAGTGCTGTACCTCTGGGGATGCTGTCATAAGACTTGACAGTCATCAAAGGTCAGACCAATCATATTAAAATACATGACTGTATTCTTGTATGAATGATCCTTCCAGTCTGTGTCCTTGACATTCTGGTCTGGATTTGAGCTGCTAGTTGTTGATGACTTGCTGCTGTAAGTATAGCTAGATTAAATAACCAACTAATGAAATTAAATATTTCAAGGAAAATGATTATAATGAAACGGCATGTGTAAATAGACTATCAGTCAAAAGTTTGGACACACCTTGTTATTGTTTATTGTTACTATTTTCCACATTTTAAAATATTAGTTAAGTCATCAACAATGTAAAACTGTAGTGTCTAAATTAGGCTAAAAATATTATTTTATTACATTTTTAGTTTTAGTTTAATTTAAATTTTTTTACAGAAAAGTAAAATAAAATGTCACAAAGGTGTAGGAATTATACAGTGGCCAAATAAGACAAAAAACAATGTTTTGAAGTGAAGTCTGTACATGGGTGCAGTTTATATTTGTCTTTAAATCTAAATTTAAGTAAAAGACCTTTAGGTCAGAAGGTTTTTAAGATCATGAGAACATAAATTCATCCATGTGTGTCTTAACCTTTGAGTGGCAGTCTATTATTTTATGCTATTGCTGGTTAGTTACTTGCAGTTTATCAGAAGAATTTCATGTCTTATTGTGTTTTGAAGGTTAGTCCCCCTATAGCAGACGAAGTTATTGCTTCAGAAACAATGATATTAGTGCAAGATTATAAGTTTAAAGGCACAATATGTAAGATTTTTTAATTAAAATATGCGAAAACCACTAGAACAGTGTTATATATTTTGCTGACTTGTGTACTTGCATTATCCCAAATGTTTCAAAGAATGTTTAAATCCAGAGAAATAAGCAATTTTAACTAGTGACACGGACCGTGTCCATAGTGTCATTGTGTCGCCTGCCAATGATGTCATAACCCCTCGATTTCTGGTTTTGTTTTGTAGAAAACATGGAAACACCAGACGCTTTAATATGTTGTGCGTTTTATTAGACCTGTGACGACCGCACAGAGTAGCATTATAACAGAACTTTCAAATGTATCTAGTATGATAAAACAGCACTGCTTTTTTTCCCCACATACGCACGACCGGAAGGAGTGGAAGCGGTCGACTGTGGGATAATAATCAAGCGTAGCGTTAGTTCTGGCAGGTCACGTTAGTCAAGCTCGCATCAGCTGACCTTCAGCTGATCCTCATCAAACTACGCCTTTGATTCTTTGTTTATTTTGAATACTCGCCCTCTAGCGGCGAAAATTACATACTGTGCCTTTAAAGTACCAGTTCTTAGGCGACCTTGAGCTTCGTTTAAAATGTTACATTTTTGTGGTATCAGCCCAGATATTTAATTATTATCTATCACCTGCTATAAATGAACTGAAAGGTTTGTTTTTCTTGTGTTTGCAGGATCCATCAGTGACTCAGCACAGTAGCAACACTGGCTATGCCACGCTGGACCTCTACAACCCATTCGACAACAACACAACAGCGGTAAATATGTCCGTCCTGACCATTGTCAGTGTTGGTCAGGCTGTGTTTACATAGCCTTTAATTATTAATACATCACATGATGGGAGTACAATGGATTATAAACAGTTTCATGTCAACTTCAGTTACCTCTGCTCTGCAAGAGAAAATTCTTATCAGATCCTTTTGTCATTGTGTTTGTAATAGGGCTGGACAATAATTCAATATCAATATGTATCGCGATATAATTTTTTTCAATAACGGTGATATGATTTTTAAACACATTTCCGATATTTCGATATACATTACCAGTTTCCCATACATTGATTTATTTGTGGCGTTTGACTTCGTTGAATAAACATGAGCACTGCACGTTTCAAAATCATAACACGGCGCGGGTGTTTTATATGAATGTATCTCTGAAGGGAATTGAATGTCTTCAGAAAAGTTTCGATGGCATTTTCATTTGATCTGATAAAGTAGCGTTCATGAGCGGAGCTGCTTTGATTACAGCCATTACTGGAGAAACCGCTAGTTTTATCACTCTAAAAGCGCCTCCAAATAAAAAGCTTTTGTAACATTATACACTATTCCATTCAGTATAATTTCTTTTATTTTTTTGGGAAAGAAATTATAGAAATTAATACTTTTACATTATAAAGGCATTTATAATGTTACAAAAGATTTCTATTTCAGATAAATAGTGTTCATATCGATATCGGAATTATATCGTATCGACCGAAATTAAGAAATATATCGTGATATCAATTTTGGCCATATCGTCCAGCCCTAGTTTGTAATATTATGTTTTTAAAGACTTCAGTTAATTTGTTGTGTTATACCAGTCCTGCATGATTATGATGGCTTATTTTTGCTTAATTAGATTTTTATTAAGCTGATAGTAATTGGTTTGCTTGTTGTTTTGGGTAATGAAGCCTCCACCTCCCTATGAAGCCACATCTCCTGCCGCACCTCCTGCCCAAACGCCTCCCAGTAGCACCACACCAACTGAGCCCAGGAATTATGGATCCTCTGGAACACAGGTGCTGTTTAGAGTAACTAATTGAGCCATATTTGTTCACACAGGGCCATAACACTGGATTTACTATAACTGTTGCTTCTGGTAGTTTATTGTTAAGATTTGCAACCAGCACACAGTTGGCCCCTCTTCAAGCCAGTGTATGCTACTTATTCCAGTTATAAAGCAATATTTTATTACCATCCTGTTAGATCTAGATCTGTCACCCATGATGTAATTCTAGAGTGGTTATTGAGCAGTAAAGCTGTTTTAACCATCAAAATGGTTGCATGATGGTTATATAATTTGATCTTATTATTAATTATTTCATTCTATATTTGGACAGCTTTAGAATTTTTCACAAAATGAATAGTATGATTAAACTGATTTGTATGGATAATCTTAAGGCCACTGACTGATGTTTATTATTTTGTTTATGGGAATAGCAAGATAATAAAGTAATAAAATAAATACGCACTACCGTTCAAGTATTAATTACTGATACCGTTGGGATTTCTGAAGGATCACGTGACAGGAAGATTGGAGTAATGACTGCTGAAAATTCAGGTTTGCATTACAGGAATAAATTACACTTTAACTAACATATTAAAATAGAAAACACTTATTTGAAATTGGAATCATGTTTGAGATTATTACTGTTTTAACTGTATTTTTGATCAAATAAATGCGACCACACATTTCGAACAATAGTGTATTTTCCACTAATTAATAAACTAAAAATTCATACTGCTGTGGAATAGTAAGCACAGTGTACAGCTGCATTTCAACTATAATTTTGCTCTCTGTTGAGTTGCAAACAGTTGACCATAAATATATCTCATCTATTTAATACTGTGCAAAAATGCTTCTTAATGTGGTAGTGACAGAAAACAGTTATGCATTTCATAATTGTTAACTGCCTCTCGCTCTCTCTCTGTTGCAGTCTGCAGTAAATGCCACCACAGCAGATCTGTTGAGGAAGCAGGAGGAACTAGAAAGAAAAGCAAAAGAGCTGGAGAGAAGAGAGAGAGAGCTGAATGCACATGCGCTTGGGTCTGGAGCCAGTGAGTGAAGGCTTGTGAAAAAATATCTTGATTTGTGTTTTAGCCAGGGGAATTCAATGTAAACGAAACATCTTGTACAGTGATAGTTGATAGTCTTGTCTTCAGTTTTGACCTGACAACCATCCACAACATCCTAACATTGTCTTGGCGGGTGTTTCATGTGCAGCCACTACTCACATTTTCAGAAAATGTACTTATCTTGATGCAGTTTTGATTAAAAGTATTTCAGCTATCAAAAAGAGTGAAGTACTCCCAGCTCCATTTGCACATTTACCCTATACAAATCCACTTTTGGATAAACAATTTCACACAATTCTGCAGATTTTCAACACAGAAAATGGGACAAGCAATCAGTGTGTTTTTTAGGAATGAAAGGCTTCAATTCAGTCAAGATTAGCAGAATATACAAAGCATAACACATTTAAATAATAATAATTTACGCTTTTTTTCTGCATGAAAGAGAGCAAAGTACAGTAGGAATAGAAAAGGATTTTATGTAAAAGATGACAAGACAGATGGATCGGCATAAAACAAGTGTATTTTAAGAACTGAAGTGATTATTTAGATGGACTTCTAAAATTGTTGCTCAGGGTTACAATGAAGGTGCAGAGATGGATGAGACCTGAATGATAGAGGAGGGGACAAAGAAACAGCACGTTTAAAAAGATGACAGTGATGGATGGATGGATGGTATTTTCAAAGGAGGAAGATTTAGACCTTGGCGGTAATGAACAAGACATTAATGGAGTGTGATTGATGAATGGGGATAAGAATCTCTCTCTGTCCTTCTCCCTCAGCTCGTCAGAATAATTGGCCCCCATTGCCCTCCTTCTGCCCAGTGGGACCATGTTTCTATCAGAACATTAATGTGGAGATTAGCCAAAGCTTCCAGCGCACTGTCACCACCATGTACTACTACTGGATGTGTAAGTTTGCTCGGTTTAGTACTGTACGTCTTTTGCAGTGTGTGGATGGTTCTGGTTTGTATCTGTCCTCCATCATTTTTAGTAAATACTTCAATTATGAATTTATCATGCATGCTTTCATCTGTTAAACTGAAATTGTTAGCCTCCTCTGTAGTGATTGACCAATATATCGGCCAGCCTGATTAATCGACCATTATTTGGCCATTTTGAACAGTGAATCTCAAAAGCCTTGTCAATGGACAAGTTTCAAATTTTGTTTTTTTTGTAAATACTGGGTAAAATAAAAAGTGGTAGTTCACCCAAAAGTTGTTATATTAACTCATTTACTCACTCATAACTTATTCATTAACTCACCCTCATGTGATTTTGTAAGATACCTTTGACTAGAACTTTAAATATTACACAGGGTTCCCACGCTTCTTGAAAGTACTTGAAAGTACTTGAATTTCAGACATATGGATTCAAGGCCTGGAAAGTACTTGAAAACAATCATAGGTCCTTGAAAGTGCTTGAATTCAATTTGAAAAAAAAAAATTGTTTATGCAGGGATTACGCTACGACGGATTTCTGTCAATTGGAAAAAAATTAGGGGAAAAGAAACATGTAGCGTGTATAGTGACGCCGCTCGCATCATTCACAGTCGGGTTATTAGCAGAGAACACAGAGCAGGATTTGAATTTCGGCGCGGGATTGCGGCTATTAATAACCATTCTACTCATTCCCGGATTGGGGGTGGAGATGGGGTAGCTCGAGAAAAAAGCTTAGCGTGTGTGTTGATGTGCAGCCTGAGCGGGACAGCCCACTCCCGCAACATGTGTGTCCCGCTCCCGCAAACATTCTAATATTGTATATTAGAGGGATTCAAGTTTTCCGTCGCTATGACGGATTTCCGTCAATTGGAAAAAATGAGGGGAGAAGAAACGCGTGGTGCATTGCAGCTGCATGTTTGAGCTGCATTCCTCTAGGTCAAAGATGAAAAAGTGGGATTTACAATAAAAAGTAATTTACAAAATTAGTTTGACTTGATTTAATTTATTAATGAGTAACGTATCTTTTGAGTGAATGTGCCCATTTTTAATGTTAAGAGATTTTACCATGTTAATTGCAACATTTAACCACTTTTTATTACCGGTAATTAAAAAATTGAGAAATTCTTTCAAATTTAAATATTGTACAAGAACTACAGCGGTGTGTATCACCAAATCACATGTATCACATATCAGCAGTTGCTCCCTAGTATAGGCCTATTGGTCAACCACTACTTCAGTATGTTATTTGGCTTGTTAGTCTGCAGTTTTCCTTTATACTTATCTTTCTCTCTCTCTTTTTACCCACTTCTCTCATCTTTTTTTTCTTGTAGTCACAGCATGCACTTTGCTCTTTAATCTCATCTCCTGTTTGGCTATGTTCTGTGCGGACCCCATCAATGGAGTTGGTTTTGGTCTTGCCATACTCTGGTTTCTCCTCTTCACCCCCTGCTCCTTTGTTTGTTGGTACAGGCCTGTGTACAAAGCCTTCAGGTACGTACCACTGTGGTCTCTCACTGAGGGTGGGACACCTAACTTGTGTCAATTTATTTATATATTTTTTTAGATGTAGCAAACACATTTTTAGCAATACTCCGGTATTAAGTGCATTTAAAGGAATAATCACCCAAAAATGAAAATGATAAAAATTTACTCACCCTCAGACCATCCAAGATGTAGATGAGTTTGTTTCTTCATCAGAACAGATTTGGAGAAATGTAGCATTACATCACTCACTCACCAATGGATCCTCTGATTAATACCAGAGGATCCATTGGTGATCAAGTGATGCTAAATTTCTCCAAATTTGTTGGAGAAACAATCTCAACTGCATCTTGGATGGCCTGAGGGTGAGCACATTTTAAACCATTTTTTATGTTTGCGTGAACTTCGGCATAAGTCTTGTAGATATGAGTAATTCTTGAAATTATGCCGATTTCTGACACTTTTTGCCTCCTCGACGACAAAATGAGTGGGAAATAAACATGAAAATGTATAATAGTTTGTTATACCATTATGTTAACATTTTTAGAATTTATATGTCAGCCAAATGTTTCCAAACATAATGAACTGGTCATTGTGCGCTTCCGTTTCTCAACAGGAGTGACAGTTCCTTCAACTTCTTTGCATTTTTCTTTGTCTTCTTTGCCCAACTGGTGCTTTATGTTATCATGACTATTGGTATCCCTGGCTGGGGCTTCAGGTGAGCATGACAAAACATTTGAACAAATTTGGTTATCAACCTGTTGATTGTCATTTAGTGTCATTCCATTCTTTCTAATTTGGCCACTGGCTTGTTACTCTTTAAATTTTTCTTTTTCTCTCCCATTTGTGTCACAGTGGGTGGATCGTGAGTTTAGCCGCTCTTGGCAAGAGCAAGGCAGTGGGTGGGATCATGATGATAAATGCTGTGCTCTTCACCGCTCAGGCGGCCTTGGGAGTGGTGTTGCTCAAGAGGGTAAATCACATCACCAATAACAGCATCCATTGGCCGTCAAATTAGGGATATAACCTTAAGTATAAGTTGAAAACCATACAAAATGTTTATCTTCATCCAATTTTGAAACTGTGTTGTCATCATCTGTGGATTTTCAACTGCTAATCCAGGGTTTGACTGACCTTTTTATTTTGAAATAATGCAATGATATTTTAAATGCAGACTCTTTTCAGAGTCTTTTTTTAATCAAATAAATGCAGCCTTGGAGAGAATAAGAGACTTTAAAAATCCATCCCCAAACTTTTGAACAATAACATATGTAGAATTTTTTTTTTTGCATCTTTTCCCATCAGGTTCATTCTATGTACAGACAGACTGAAGCAAGCTTTGAGAAGGCCCAGGCTGAGTTTGCTACCGGTGTGCTTTCCAATCAGGCAGTGCGCCAGGCAGCCACCAATGCCACCGTTTCTGCCGCACAGGGCGCCTTCACTGCACCCCGGTAGAGAGACATGACTGAAAGAAAATAAATGAGGTTGAAGAACCTGTTTGCTTACACAGCCTAAAGACAAAGTGACTTCTTCTAGCACTCCTAGATATGGCCAAGTTGTCTTGACAAACCAACGCACTTACCCTAGACCCGTCTCGTATGCATGACTCATAATGATAGTAAAACACCACTGGATTTTCATTTGTATTTGTTGGTCTTGCTGAGCATTAGGCCATTAGTTTGGACATGCAAAAAGGATCTAGGTGTTGGTTGATTTCAAGTTATGGGTTATAAATGCTGTCTATGAGGATCTATTATCAACTAATACAATAGTCTTTCTGTTTATCATGCTAGAAAAAGTCACTAATTTGTTAAGAACGTAAAAATACCTAATACCCCAGGTTTTGGCTTACAATTCTTGTCTCTCTTACATTTCTAAAGCTTGTAAGTGTAAGATACAGCAGCCTTGCAGATTCAACAAAGACATGCCACATTCTGCCTTTGCTTTTCCCTTGACTTCCTTCTTTGTGTGTAAATAGCTGTACATGGCAAGGAAAGGGATAATTTCATTGCTCTAGAATGGAGGTTACTACTTAGAACCTAAGAAGTTTAACTTGCCAAAAGTTTTTCTTAAGTGAAAGAGAGAAATCCCATACCATATTTTAGAGATTCATCATTCAGGTTATTAGTCTGTTGGTGGATGGATTTCTTCCTTTGACCTTTATTTATGAAAAAGCATGTTTTGATGCAGCTTTAAACTATTGTATGTAACTCTTTGCAGTTAAACACGACTGGTAATTTGAGGCAGGTAATTCGTGCTTTGGAATACATAATCATACTTCATACCTTAATATAAAACTCAAAATTTCTTATCCAAATGAAAAGAACAAGATAGGTGCGGTTATCAGTGGCCAACGTATTTGTGTTGCTTTTGTAATTTGTAACTTTTTTTTTTGTTGGTAATTTCAATCTAACGTTTTGTCTAACACTAGTACAGCAGTGTCGAACTCCGGTCCTGGAGAGCCGCAGTCCTGCAGAGTTCAGCTCCAACCCTTATAAAAACTCACCTGCCTATAGCTTCCTAGTAACCCTTCAGACCTTGATTAGCTGGTTCAGGTGTGTTTGATTAGGGTTGAAGCAAAACTCTGCAGGGCTGCGGCTCTCCAGGACTGACGTTCACCGCCCCTGCTATAGTATATACCTAAATGAAAGTATTACTTGGTTGTTTTACCGTTACTGTATTGCTGTTGTATGTTCTTGTAACTGTGTTATTTGTTTTATTAAAGTTCATGAATATGCATATTATAATTTGCCTTTGCACTTACTATATATTAAACGAATAAATGTTTAGTATAGCCTAATATATGTTTAATATTTTATTTATTTTTCTATATATATTTTTCTTTTGTTGTTGTTATACAAGTATCTTAAGTCATTATATGTTTGTTATAAAATCTTAATGAATAGTAAGGCTTTGATATGAAACAGTAGAGGACATTTTACTTGGTATTTCATCCCGACATGTATGAAAATACTACCATATTTTTTTTCGTTTTACTTTCTCTCAAGAAATTATTATAAATAGTACGATGTTTTGAATGTTCGAAATTACGCGTCTCCTTGACAACCGACGCTCCTTTCCAACAGAGCCGTTGAGAAACAGACAGTTATAATGACAGTGGTTTCGACACGCTTTGATCTCGCCGTCACGTTGTTCAATATGTTTGAGTGGGTTTAAGTAGGATAGACAGCAGTTTCAACTATATTTGCAGCAATTTTTAGTGATTATTAACAAATCATTTGCATTGATTGTGTATTGATAACTACACTGACTACGTTTTACAATCGCATTTTATTCTGGGGAGTGATGAAGTGACAGCATTAATATTTTTTTCTAATATGCTTATTATTTATATTATAATTAGCATAGTATTTAGGGTTAAAATAGAGAAAATGTTTTTAAATTCCAGTGCAAAGAGGCAAATTAGAGGCGTTTGGTGGCCAGAAAAATAATATTCCTATGCAATGCCATAGTTTAACCACTAGATGCCCGTATGGCTGTTTAATAAATATAGCCTATATTTAGCTCTACTCTTATTAGCTTATTTATTAATGTATTTTATGTTTTGCATTGTATATTTAGACATTATCAAACACTCAATGTTTATAAGTTTTGCTTTTTTTTTAATGTTGAATTTAAGTAGATTAATTCCTCACATCCCAGTATTATTTTATGACATTTATGTAAGAAGACAATATAAGTGAATGTTAAAAAGGCCAGCAAATACGGAATTTAACCCAATAAAAAATGTAAATAACGTAAAAAAAAAGAAAGAAAAAAACTCAAGACAACCAACTGCATTCAGGGAAACTTGTATTCCTTTAATGGGCAGTCTTCACTGAAACTCATTCAGCTATCTACAGGGAGAGAAAGATTGCAGAAAGAAAAAAAAAACGTAAAAATATGACAGCTAGCATCTGGTTAGGATCGCTACTAAGGTGTTTCTCACGTTATCTAACTGCAAATATAGCATAACTGCCTATAATCTAAAACTAAACATTAACTATAACGCGTTTCATAAAATACAAACTACTGGACAGATTTCCGCGAGGTAAACCAATTTGTTAAAATGCCAAAAACTGCTGTAATTTCCTCAACGTTCTGGCCAGTGTGCTCGAGAAGCACTGAAATGAATGGGCTTCAATACTGGAACTATTGGCTGCTCCATGACACGCTTTACTTCCGCGTTCCGCAGTTCCTATGGAAGCCTATGGGAGTGTCGCAAATCTGTTTCTCAACGGCTCTGCTTTCCTAGTGCCAGCGTTATAGCTCTATAGAAGCTTTTAGTGAGTGAAGATGGCGGAGGCTGCTGCTGCTGCTCCACGACACCGGTTCTTCTGTCACTGCTGCAGAGGTGAAATCGACCCCAAGCTGCCTGTAAGTACACGGAAACACTTCATTAACAAGCGTGCGTGCGTGCGTTTTGTGTGCTTACCCTGCTGCGATACGCCTCAACGCAACTGAAGTTTTCCTAATTACAGTTATAACTTACAGTAGACGTACTAACTTACAGTACTGCTTATATTTCTTATACATGTAGTGTTTGTATGAGTTGACGCGCATTGGTATAGAACTATGGGAATGTGGTTCACGAAACTAAACGTTATAAGGAGTGTGTGATGAATGTCATGGGTGCGAGGAATTCAGTAACCAAGTTTGGGAGTTACACTGATGCCAAATTTAGCACAGCCTCGACCGTCTGCAACCCTGGTCAAGTAGAAACACACCCATGCAGTACATTGATTGGCAGGTGTGCAGATCCTGGACAGGTTGTCTGACACAAAGGTGCATGTAATATAATAATAATAATAACAAATATATGAATGTAATCCTCCAACCTAAAATACTAATACCGTGTTTTTTTTGGGGTTTTTTTGTCATGTCTATTTGGTACACATGTAAATCACATGGCATACAGTCACACAAGGGTTAAACTGTATTCTCAGGACAAAGAGATTTTTAGATAAATGTCAGGTCAATGCAAGTTGTCACGTGTTTTAAAACAATACAGTATTATGTGATTTTTTTGTTTAAATTTAGTTGAAAGCCTTTAATAGGCAATTTAATGGCAGGTTACATTGTGACAGCTTGCCTCGTATAGAGTGTTGTCACAAAAAGTTAACATGTTAAATGAATTTTTTTTTTCATGGACAATAACAATGGAAATGCTCAATAGCATTTTGCAGTCAAGATAGTAAAATACATATATAAACCTTGAGAATTATTCACTGCAGTTAAACTAGTGACAACTGTGACAACTATCCCTGGTATCTTATTTATTTGCAACCTAAAAAACATTACAGATAAACATTTTCTTTACATCTGATGTACCTGATAATGTACATGTGTTTGAACAGGAATATGTTTGTCCCAGATGTGACTCTGGTTTCATTGAAGAGGTGTCAGAGAACTCAAGGTGAGTTTTGCTTTTATGTCAGTAACTAATGATCGAGATTGTAATATTTTTCTTTACTGTAATTCCATAGATCTCGGTTTACTCAACTTGTTTGTCATTTACATTGAGTAAAACATGCTTCATTAGTTTTCTTCAGAGTCGTGATGGTGCTGGTGCTGCCGCTGTAGGCGGTGATGACATGGCCTCACAGTTTGCAGAGGTATAATACTTTTTTCCCCACTGTCTTCCAATAACTGATTATTTGAGCATCATATATCATTAACTATGAAAAACGTAAACTAAACAAAAATTAGAAATGTTGCCTTGCCAAAGCAATAAAAGCAATACAATTAATTAATAAAAAGTGGTAATAAATAAAAAAGCAAAAACTAAAATAAATAAAACGTAAATAGTAATATTTAATAAAGCTAAATTAATAAAAATGACAAAAGCACATAGCAGAATTACTAAAAATTAAGTAAAATTTAAATGAAAAATAAAATCTAATTCAAAATATTAATATAAACTTGTAATTAATAAAAATTTGTAATTACAAAATGATAGATATATAGATCAGAGGTGTGCAGTGGTGTTCTGAAATGAGAAGGTTTTTTTTGTTTTTGTTTTTTAATCAAATGTAGATTCATGCCCCAGTCACATTTTCTTGGTTAAATAAACATTATTTACAATATCAGAAAAAGAGAGAGAGAGAGAGAGAGAGAGAGAAAACACAATTCAATTCTATTAAATTTTTTACAACAATGTAATCAATATTCTATTTATTAAAGCCAAGTATGAATCTCATCAAGTTAGTGTTTTTAAGCATTTTACATGTATTCCAAAATGATAACTCAAGGCAGTAACAATTTAAACTAAATATTTTATTTGTGAACTTATGTTCAGCTATTCCTTTTTAATAGTTAACTTTGAACTATTTTTTGAATTTTTCAGATCATCAGTCATCAAAGCTCGGTAAATATTGGTCACAGACACAGATTTACCTTAAATTTCACAAAGCTGATTAATCACTAAAAACTCCCACAGATCATGTTTTCATGCCATTTTAAGTCTTATTTTGACGTAACAAAGTGGTTATATCTAAGTGTGTGAGTTGTTTACTTACTTTTTTAATTAGTCTTCCCATTAACGCCATTATATTGTTCATTCAGACTGATTTGTGAACACGGAACGCGCACAAACACAAGAGGCAGGATTTATCGCATGAACCAATCCCAGCCAACCATAACCAGTCATATCCAATCGTATCGTGATGGAGGCATTGCCTCCTCTCTCGTGTCTTTTCCCCATTCATCCTCAATTACCCCCCCACTAAACCCACTGCACACTTTAGGGGGTCTGTTAAAACTCAATGGGCTCAGGGGAGGCAGGACTTCCTCTGTAACTTTACCCACTGGTGTCGCTGTTTGACAATGTTTCTTTAGAAAAACGAGTGATTTATACACTTTTTATATTTTGTAATATTTGCATTGTTTTATTTTTGTACTACAAATTTTTTTCTCATCCAATTCTCCCTTGCCTCCTCAGAGGAAACGCCCCTGATATATATATATATATATATATATATATACACAGTGGGTACGGAAAGTATTCAGACCCCCTTCAATTT
>NW_015548326.1:40746-42123 GCF_001515605.1 Sinocyclocheilus anshuiensis
CCATTAACGCCATTATATTGTTCATTCAGACTGATTTGTGAACACGGAACGCGCACAAACACAAGAGGCAGGATTTATCGCATGAACCAATCCCAGCCAACCATAACCAGTCATATCCAATCGTATCGTGATGGAGGCATTGCCTCCTCTCTCGTGTCTTTTCCCCATTCATCCTCAATTACCCCCCCACTAAACCCACTGCACACTTTAGGGGGTCTGTTAAAACTCAATGGGCTCAGGGGAGGCAGGACTTCCTCTGTAACTTTACCCACTGGTGTCGCTGTTTGACAATGTTTCTTTAGAAAAACGAGTGATTTATACACTTTTTATATTTTGTAATATTTGCATTGTTTTATTTTTGTACTACAAATTTTTTTCTCATCCAATTCTCCCATATATATATATATATATATATACACACACACACACATACTACCGATAAAAATTTTGGGATCAGTAAGACTTGTAATGTTTTTTAACCCTCATGTGGTGTTCGGGTCCTTTTTGCTCTGAAAAAAAATTATTTTTCCCGAAAATACTTGGGAAACTGCAATACTTTTTTTAGGATTCTTTGATGAATAAAAAGTTAAATATTTTCTAACAATATAAATCTTTGATATCACTTCTCATCAATTTAACACATCCTTGCTGAATAAAAGTTTTAATTTCTTTCAAAAAAAAGAAAGAATAAAAATGTGGCATATTAGAATTGAGTGACACTGAAGACTGGAGTACTGATTCTGAAAATTCAGCTTTGCATCACAGAAATAAATGAGATTTTAATGTATATTAAAATAGAAAAACTTTATTTTACCTCATTCTTATCCCAAACTTTTGACCGGTAGTGTATATATACACACACACACACACACACACACACACATACACATAAGAAAATTATTCCTTAAGGGGGGTCAGTCATGGTTTTGTTTCTCTATGAGCCTTTTGTCTTTTCCTTCGCCATTAGCTGTGGCAGCTGCTTTTCATGGAACATTCAGCCCTCCTCTCTGACCCCACCGTCACAGACGCGCTCCGCAGCCGCTCAGGGGTCGAGGCAGCAGTTGGTGATCCTGCCTCTGGGACAGCGGGACCCGTAGCGTCTGTGGAGACTTTGTCAGACTGCACAGAGCCTGTGCTCCCCCCTCAACAAAACAGCCAGCAGCGAAACTCTAGACTGGATCAGGGACAGGCAATGGAGGGGTGTGTAATGCCACTTGTTACAGCTGCTGTCTACTAGGAGTTCTAAAAGACGGAATATATGACGATCTTTATTTCAAGTTTTACATTCAGTTTTAACATAGTTTATTCATAAATATATATATATATATATATACAGGTGCATCTCAATAAATTAGAATGTCGTGGAAAAGTTCATTT
>NW_015548326.1:42569-43873 GCF_001515605.1 Sinocyclocheilus anshuiensis
CCGGTGTCCTGCAGAGTTTAGCTCCAACCCTAATTAAACACACCTGAACCAGCTAATCAAGGTCTTACTAGGCATAGAAACTTTCAGTCAGGTGTGTTGAGGCAAGTTGGAGCTAAACTCTGCAGGACACCGGCCCTCCAGGAATGAGTTTGGACAGCCCTGCCATAGAGGAACCATTTTTGGTTCCACAAAGAACCATTCAGTCAAAGGTTCTTTAAAGAACCATCTCTTTCTTACCTTTTTGTAATCTGAAGAACCTTCTTTCGCCACAAAGAACCTTTTGTGAAACAGAAAGGTTCTTCAGATGTTAAAGGTTCTTTATGGAACCATTTAGACAAAAAGGTTCTTCTATGGGATCGCGAAGCACCTTTATTTCTAAGTTTCTTTTACTTTGCACTGGGATTTGACTTGACTAATTTAAATTATTTTTTAATAGTAATCAAATTCAAGACAGTATACCGCGCCTAAAAAAAAACAAAAACAAAAAAAAATTAAATCAGTCTTGGCTATTTTAAGCACCTTGAAAATATGATGGGAAAAGAGACTTAAAAAATTCCTCAAAATGTTTTAAATGTCTCAGTCAGGGCATCCACACATTTTGACCAATGAATTGTCCAACATTTTAAAAAGAATTCTTCATTACTGATTAAGTATTTTAACATTTTGTAGACTATTTCCATTTGTCACATACTAATTCCAGGAATTGTTTTTAAAAATACTCTTACGCATGCAAATGCTTCTAATAAAACAAAAAGTTTTGGGATTTGAATGAGCCCCCTTGTGGAAGACCACCTCTTGTCTCTTAAGCAACAGCTATTAGTAACATTTACCTAGTCATTTATCTGGTCCAAAAGATTGATCATAGTTTCCACAAAATTAAGCATATTAAGCAGCAAAACTGTTTTTGACATTGATAATAAGAAGAAATAGATCATGTGACACTGAAGGATCATGTGACTGAAGACTGGAGTAATGATGCTGAAAATTCAGCTTTACCATCACAGGAATAAATTACATTTTAAAATGCACGAAAATAGAAAACAGTTATTTTAAACTGTAATGATATTTCACAATATTACTGTTTTTTTACTGGATTAAATAAACAAAGCCTCAAAAATATTTCCAAAACGTTTTCAAAAACATCAAAAATCTTACAGACCCCAAACTTTTGAACAGTGGTGTGTGTGGGTGTGTATTATATATATATATATATATATATATATATATATATATA
The DNA here is from genome assembly GCF_001515605.1 of Sinocyclocheilus anshuiensis. Lineage (NCBI taxonomy): Eukaryota > Metazoa > Chordata > Actinopteri > Cypriniformes > Cyprinidae > Sinocyclocheilus > Sinocyclocheilus anshuiensis. The sequence goes on from NW_015548326.1 coordinate 43,804, forward strand.
TATATATATACAGTGGGTACGGAAAGTATTCAGACCCCCTTCAATTTTTCACTCTTTGTTATATTGCAGC
>NW_015548326.1:44377-59749 GCF_001515605.1 Sinocyclocheilus anshuiensis
TATAATTTGTCAGGTTTTGTCTGATCGGTGTGTTTCCTGTCAGTATCTGTTGCCATTGGTCGGCACTTGTTTTGGCTGATTGAACATGTTGAATCGGTGTTTGTCTTGTCTTAGAATGTATGAGAAATACTCAGTCAGCTGTTGCCATTGGTCTGCATCTGTCTGTGTGGTGTGAATTGGCCTTTAAATGCAACAACTCTGTTTTTGTTTCTTTAATTAAGGATTGTCCAGCAGTTCCTGTCTGGTCTGTTTTCCAATTCTGACAGTGCAGGTTCCCAAACCTCCTCATGGTATGTTTTGTGGTTTACCATGATTCTGTGAAGTATAATATGTTTCTGAGATAACATTCAATCAATCAAACAGATTTTAAGTTTGGCTGGGCTTAAACAATATTTGTATCAACCCATAACCTCCGCTGTTTGACGGGAATGTTGTTCCTGGACCAACAAAACAAAAGATATTCAGTGTGCCCTTTTGTCCTACAAATTTTTATTTTTTATTTTTATATGTCGAGACATTATCTACAGATCCATCCAATGATTTATCAATAACCTATTCCTCAGGTCTAGCATGCTGCACTCTAACCCTGGAGATTATGCTTGGGGACAAGGAGGTTTAGATGTGGTCATCACACAGGTGAGTCACACTGTCATCTGATGATATGACTCGTGTCCTCAGCCTTTTTGCAGTTTGCCTCTTGGCACTTATATTTGTCCCCGGGCTGGAGTCAAGCACATTATAGATTTTTCTTGTGAAAATTAAAGCATTAGAAATATCCTGCTCATCAGCTGTTGCAGATTTTGTTTTTTTTTTCCAGTTGCTTGGTCAGTCTGAAAATACCGGCCCCCTTCCTGCTGGGAAGGAGATGATCTCATCTCTCCCCATCGTTAGCATCTCCTTAGAACAGGCTGGTAAATTCCCATCATCCTCTGAGTCACCATGTAAACTTTATTTTAAGTGCTATAAAGCAAAACAGGGCTGTTCACATATATCTGGTCACCTCCAGAAAGCTTTTTTTTTTTTTGCTTTTCTTGACAAACTATTGTATTGAGTATGATCAATTCAAGAGGGTGAACTGGAAAGTGTTAAAACATGATGAATATGTACGATTCAGACAGCAGTGCATTGTGTATATAAGCCATATTTATATCAAATATTTCAAGAGACTCACATTCTTCCCCTCATGTTATTTATTGCTGAGCTGCAAATCTGTTTGTTCAGTCGGTTGCAAGTTTTTTAAAGCGATAGTCACCCAAAAACAAAAAATATTTACTCATCTAATATTGTTCCAAACCTGTATGGCTTTCTGTTGTTTTGTGGAACGTAAATGAAGAATGAAAGAATGCTGGTAACCAAACAGTTTCAGTTTCCAATGACTTCCATTATACGAAAATACAATAGAAGTCAATGGGAGCCAAAATATCTTCTTTTGTGTTCAGCAGAAGAAAGAAAGTCTTTTGAGTTTGCAACGACATGAGATTGAGTAAATGATGACAGAATTTTCATTTTTGGATGAGCTATCCCTTTGATTTTCAACTTTCCATTTCACAGTAGATCGCACTTGACAGTCTCTCTCTCTCTCTGTCCATGTTTCTTGTGCATATATTTTGCTACGTCTCTCTAACAGCATGCCGGCTGGAATGCCCTGTGTGTAGAGAGGAGTACTCCGAAGGGGAATCTGTCCAACAGCTGCCCTGTCTGCACTACTTTCACAGCAACTGTATCGTGCCCTGGCTACAACTGGTATGAGTCTCATAAAATTACCTTAGTGCTGGATCATTTATCATCAGACCCATGTTTATTAACAAAAACAAAACCCTCAGGAATTTCCAGTGGGTTTTTAAAATGTCAGTTTTCGATTTATGAGCACACTAAACTTTGTGGTTAACATTACTTAAACAGACTTCTCTCTACAACATTACACACAGTCATACCACAAACATGAAATTTTGAGGTGGCAGGTTTGAAATGTGCTCAGATGTACATGATATTTGAAAATTATTTGTCATGTACAACTAAATTATGTGCTAAAATAACCTACACTAGCATTCAGAAGTATGGGGTTGGTAAGATTTTTTTAATGTTTTTGAAAGAAGTCTCTTATGTTCACCAAGGCTGCATTTATTTGATCAAAAATACAGTAAAAACGGGACTACTGTGAAATATTATTACAATTTAAAAGAACTGTTTTCTACTTTAATGTTTTAAAATGTAATTTATTCCTGTGATAGCAAAGCTGAATTTTCAGCATCATTACTCCAGTCTTCAGAGTCACATGATCCTTCAGAAGTCATTCTAATATACTGATTTGGTGCTCAAGAAACATTTCTTATGAATATTAATGTTGAAAACAGTTGTGCTGCTTAATATTTTAGTTTTTTAGATTCTGTGTTGGAATGGAAAGTTCAAAAGAACAGCTTTTATTTCAAATTTCATTTTTTGGTAACATTATAAATGTTTTTACCACCATTTCTGATCAATTTAATGTGTCCTTGCTAAATAAGTGTGAATTTTTTACAATTACAATTCTTGACAATTACTGTTCTGTCCTCATTTTGTGCTGTTTTTTGTTAATAGCACGACACCTGCCCTGTCTGCCGGAAAAGTCTGGATGGTGAAGACCGGGGTTTCCAGCCACAGACCGGACCTCCAGGGTCAATTCCATCACCGATGAATGTAGAGGAACGTAGCACCTCTGAGACTCTTTAGCCTCCTTTTAATACCTCACAATAAAGTGAGCGCACAGTTCACTTTCCCTTACCTGTCAACAGGTGACATCTGCTCTGCACATGCCTTCACTCTTTTGAAGGCATCATAGAAAGGCAAAGATTTAGATATCTGCTCAAGTTTTGCACTGTAAAACATTTCATCTGTTGTTCTGTACATGTTTTGGGTTGATAGTTTGACATTGCTATGTGTTGCTATTTTGAAGATTTGTGGGTTCTTGTGGATGGATAGAAAAAGAAATGTATTTATTGTATTCACAAGTTTTGAAGATGTTTTAGAACTATCCTTGATGATCCTCTTGGTGCTCTTGTCTTAATTCTCAGGGTTCCTCGACTGCTCCATATTGTGATATTGAGACACAGTCCCACTTATAAGAGTTCACTTCACAATATGGAACATTTTGAGTGTCATTTGGAATTTTATACCATACTATCACACAGGTAAAATGTTTACAAGAGAGAGAGAAAAAAAACAATGTTACAATAAATAACTAGAAAAACTTAACTTTACATATCAGCCAACTTGCTACATATTGCACTCTCAAATAAATAAAAGACTATTTTTGTTTTTTGGCATCAGAGTGTATGAACTATATGGGGTTTTTCAACTTTTGATGCTGATATCTAGAATGCAGGGTGGTTGATGGCAATATAATGCTGATATAACTAATTCAACCTAATGATGAAAATGAGACAAAACTGTGTGATCTAGATAAACATTTAATTTACATAAAATTTAATAATCTCAAAATTGCCAAATATTTTATTTAAGCTTCATGTGGGCTTGAAGAAGATGCATTATGATTAATTAACCAATCATTAATTTTTTTTTTTTTTAGACAGAAATTAATACTTTTATTCAGCAAGGATGCATTAAATTGATCAAAAGTGACAGTAAAGAAATTTGTAATATTACAAAAGATTTCTATTTCAAATAAATGCTGTTCTTTTGAACTTTTTATGTCTATTAACATTTTTTTTTTTTTTTTACATTTCTACCCATAAGAAATGTTTCTTGAGCACAAAATCAGAATATTAGAATGATTTCCTAAGGATCATGTGACACCGAAGACTGGAGTAATGATGCTGAAAATTCAGCTTTGCCATCACAAGAATACATTTTTTTTAAATTCTGTATTTTTCAGTGTACATTGTACAAGTTATAATGTAAAGTTTGCATATTGTGAGAGGCAGGTTTGCATTACAAACTGATAACAAGTCACATATTGTTTCCAATGACATCTGTCATTACATTAGGCTATTTTGTATGATAAGGAAGCTGATGAATGCCCAGTTTCCTAATTAATTTCTGTCATTAATGTGATAGGTCAGCATCCCATGGGTTAGTAAGATTATTTATCATCTCATTTGCATCGTAAAAACCCAACAAATTAGTTATGAAACAGTTTCACTATGTAAACCATGAAGTTTGATTTCCATCTGTTTCACCAAGGTAGTTTCTGCATTACTTGAAGTAAATGAGTCACGTGACTATTAATATTTTTTTATGAAGCAATACCCCCACAATGATAATACCTTGTTATATTAAGACACTATGAACTTGTGTAAATGCAGAATTGAATAGTCACCTAAATCAATGTCAAAAAATAACCATATGGATTGCGCAACGGTGTATTTCACCGTTCCGCCTCCTCCAAGCTTGATCCAAAAGTTCAGTGGGATTTTATGTGGGTGAAATAAAAAAGGAGGTTTTAATTGTCGATATTTAACTGTAGTTAAAACTGACACGAGACAACACGACGCCTTTTTCAGGAGCTAGAAATTGTTGGTTGTGACTCTTTTGAATCTGTCAACTAAAAAGATTCGTTCAGTAGCACTTTTTTTTTGCAGTTTAATCATTTACGCCAGTAGGTGGCGTCGAGTGTCGAGTGTGTGTTTGTGAATCACTTACTCGTACTCGTTGATTCGTAAAAAAAAAAAACAGTCGTTCACAACCCAAACAGTCTTATTATTATTTATTAAAGTGTGTGCATAAGTATATTCAAAGGCCCCAGAGAGTATGTAGCTAAACATTTTGTTCATTTTAATTTCGTTCATTTTGTTTATGAACATGTCTCCTTCAGATTCGGAACATTTAGTTCATCGTTCTGTTTATTATACTATAAGTGCGCGCTGATGTTGTCTGCCACCTTAATGCCTCGATCTCTTTAAATTCAAGTGGATTTAGATAGCATGTCGCCAATTTTATCGTTCATCAGCTGGAAGAAAGTGATTTCAACCATATGGCTCCTCTGTGTTGTTATTTTTAATGCCCGTTCTCACCAAGGACGACAACTAACTATAATTATGTAGTTTTAATAATAGTCTCTAATTCTATGAGAATAGAGAAGTCCACACCAAACGTTGGAATCCCTTCCAGAACGATTTATTTTTCCAAGCTAAAGACAATCAGAATAGCTACATCCAACTTTAAAGAGCATTTATAGTTGCAGACGACATAGGCTAACTGCAACTCGCGCTTATAATAATAAACAACTTTTGTTAGTGCGTACGCTACTTAGTTAACGTTCTAAGTGTGAACGGTCCTTTATACCCGTGGTGTGTGAACTTCCCTATTCTCATAGAATGATATTAAAAATTTGTAGTTACCGTCGTTGATGTGAACGGCCTTAAAGTGAACGAGAACGGTTCGTTCACTTGAAAGTTTGGTTGCTGTTCTCCTATTAGGCCTATTAGATTTTGCTCAGTGCTCACTCATAAAGTTTCACAACCCGCCTCACGGCTACGATTCCCATTTGGAGTCTCGATATTTCACTGTGGGTAAACACTGCCGAGCGTACGACATTACAGGAGCGCTACAATTTAAACTGAGAAAAACAAATATATCCCGCATTTTTTTCCAGAGGTGTTTAGCTGAATTTGTATGCCCCCACCTTTGAGCAGGGAGAAAGTATCGAACCTATGACGTGTAAAATGTGCCAACTCTAGGCTTACAAGGAGGAGGAGAAAGAGCAGTCTACCCTTCAGTCACCGTCAGTCCGTGTAGATTTTTGAATGGGATTAGCTATTTCCATCCAAAATTGCGAATTTTACTTATGCGCAAAATTGGAATATCGCATAACATTTGCATATTAAGCACCGTTTCCATCCAAACAAGTCAAAGATATTCACGCTTCATTCAAAATCAAAGTCACTTCCGGATAAACTGGCACTAAATATCACCAAGAAAAGTAGGATAAGCCTCTGAAAATAATAATTTTCCTATACTGTATGTGACCCTGGACCACAAAACCAGTCATAAGGGTCAATTTTTTTAAATTGAGATTTATACATCATCTGAAAGCTGAATAAATAAGCTTTCCATTGGTTTGTTAGGATAGGACAATATTTGGCCGAGATACAACTATTTGAAAATCTAGAATCTGAGGGTGCAAAAAAATCTAAATACTGAGGAAATCGCCTTTAAACTAGTCCAAATGAAGTTCTTAGCAATGCATATTACTAATAAAATAAAAAAAAAGTTTTGATATATTTACGGTAAGAAATTTATTAAATATCTTCATGGAACATGATCTTTACTTAATATCCTAATGATTTTTGGCATAAAAGAAAAATCGATAATTTTGACCCATACAATGTTTTTTTTGGCTATTGCTAAAAATATACCCAAGCGACTTAAGACTGGTTTTGTGGTCCAGGGTCACATATAATAAATTACTTGCAGCTCAGAGCGAGCAGACTGCGGTCATTGCTTTCGGAGGCGTATGCTGCTGTTTGGGTCGTGTAATGCAGTCGTGTAAGACAGTTCTGGGAGGCAATTATATCGAAATACTTTGATGACAGACATTTCTCGGGCATTTAAGAAAGATCATAACAACATTTCAGATGCTGTGCATCGGTCCGCTGGTTAGTCAGGTTATGCCATCCCATAGCTCAAAGTCACATAATATTTTTTAATGAGCATGGAGGATTTTATTCGGTAAATGTGTTTCCATCGTTTTATTGGATAAAAAGCTTACCCAACACAATTGTGCGCATACGTTTTTAATGCGCATTTTTAGAATTTTTGCACATCTTGGCGTTCCCATCCAGTTTTTTATGCGATATTCCAAAATGCGCATTAAAATAGGTAGATGGAAACATAGTTATTGATAGGGAACACAGACAACAGACCGGCGGTGACATCACAGTAGGAACCAATCGGCGACGTGAGGGCGGCATATGTGAGAAATTTATAAAAAGTGTATGTGTGATAAGTATGAGGTGTGATTTGTGAACTTTTTGGCGATTGCTAGAGGAGAACTAACATGCTCGCCAGCTGTCTGGCCAAAATCTCATAGCAGAGATGGTCTTATTATTATACAAGGGTCTTATTATTTACCATTGAAGAAAGCGTAACGGTCAACTTGGATCCCATGAGTCTTGATAACCCATCACATAACATGTGGATAAGCGCGTGGATAAGCGTCTGGATAACGTGCGTCTGAATAACGTAGGCCTACGTATGAATAAGCAAAGCACATTGATAATCTTTTGGCTTTGTCCTATTTTGCCCCAAGGAAGGCTTTAAGGTGGTAATGAAGGAAACATTTACGTCTGTCTCCCTACGACTGTGATCATAAAGGCTTCAGTAGATATCATAACACATGAACAGTAGGCTACTAGCCTATGAACTACAGCCTTATTGTAATAGATGATAACATTTGACGAAAATGTGTCAAACTGTTGTAGACCAGTAACAAAACATTTTCAAATAGGCCTATGTATAAACATTTATTAATTATCAATATATAGGCTATCGATATGAACATGTAGAGTACAACAAACTGCTCTTGTAATGAGCAGATGTATAACGTGAAAAAAAAAAATCTTAAAAAAAATCTGCTGATCATACAATTACTTTTCAGAAATGAGGTCTACTGTGCAGTGAATTTTTTTTTCTTTAGAGACGTGTTGCATTAATTATTACCAGTAAGTTCATGTGCTCTGATTAACATTTTATTATTATATTCTAATACTTTCTTTAAACTGTAGTTACTGTGAATATATTTGGAGAAACCAGTTTATTTTATTTATTCAGTTTATTTTATAATCAAAAGCCTATGTGATAACAAAACCCAAGGATAAAAGCTGTGATATATAGGCCTATAAAATAAATAGGCCTATTTGAAGCTTATTTTAAAAAATCAATTTCCATACCTTTGAACAGAAATAAATGCATATAACAATTTCATTTAACTATGATGTACTGACAGTATAGTTTTATATAATCAGTGTACAATGAAATCTGTTTATCCCAAAAATGTTCCAATTGTTTATATTTTCTAAAATGCTGTCTTACAGTTTTTCATTTGCTAATACACAATTCATGAAACAATTCACCATTTTCTCACAACTATAAACACAATCTCATAACTACAGTACACACATACTTGTTCAAACATCCACATCAAAATCAAATACTCCAGTCAAAAACCTTTATTTCTATCAATTTCAAACTTTGGCCTCAGATGACACACATAACCTACAACTTCTACACAGACAACTTACCAGTGAACACTATTGAGATCAATTCAGAACACTGCAACAAAAACCTCTTATTGGGATTCAGGAGTAATTTGGCAGCTCAATGTCTATTATAGTATACAACATAAATGAAAAATGCAGAAAGAATAAGATACAACAATGAGCTTTATGAAACATCAAGTTTAATTACACTACTGTAAAGTGATCTTACAGTAGATGAAGTAGGTGCATCTTACAAGAGAAAAGTTCAAAAACCAAAGAACTGAATATGAAATAAGTATGCAACATAATACAGTATACTGTTGATTACATGCATACATAAATAATTCAGCCAAATTTAATTACAGTAGTATACAGTACTATAGCAGTTTCTTGGTCTTCTGACAAAACACTTTTTCTACCTCCCTAGGCAGTTGTCTCTCAGTTCTGCAAAAATACATGCAAAAACAAGCTACAAGTAAATTAGACAATCACAAGTTTGAGGGTGAACAACATGTGCTACAGTTTACTGGACACGGAATAGTTAAATGTCCCTTATATGAAGTACTGTTTACTGTATACTGTATGTGTAAGCTGTATAAAACTGTCAATGATCCCTTCAGCTCTCTCTCCAGTGCTAGGATGCATTTTTAAAGCAGTCACCTGTGATCCTGTTTATACTACCCTGAGATTCTGACTGGTGTGTCATCAGTTTTGCTACTGAATGCTTACTGATGGATAAATGTGTGCTATTTGAGTGCACACTGTGACACTTGAGTTATTCATATTATGTGTTTGTGTTTTATGAATGAAAACATGGGAAAACCTTTGTAAAATGAGGCCATTTTTGTGTAGAACTTTGGAGAAATCATTAAGAAAATTGGAATGTGTGTGAAGTGAAACATGTTTATAGTTTTGAGAAATGTATCTTTGTTTTGAGAACTGAATAAATGGCTTGGGAAATTGTGCCTACTGAATCAGTTATAGTGTGTTAGCAATATGACAGTTTGACATATATGTCGCACATGCTATGAAAAAACTGGTCTGTGCGATGAATAAATTTACCACTGTAGCACCCGTGCGATAAAGTTTTGCATGTTCATAACACAGCCGCTTAATAGTGTGAAGTGATTTCGTTGTGCTTGTTTGTGTGTGTGAGATTGATTATACTTGGTAGTTAGGGGTGTGCGATATGACGATTTTTGATCGTGGACGATTAAAATGTCTCCACGATCTGCTTTTGAAGAAATAACGTTGTATCGTGCTACAGCGCACATTCTATCAGCTGCAGTTCTGACGCCTCCCTCCGTTTAAAAATTTTCCTTTCTCTCTGGAGTGTTACAAGCTCTTGGTGCATATTGGCCTGTGCTACAAAACTTTCAACCTCTGTAGCACCAGTGCTTTGTGAAAAAAAAGTTAACGTACAGCCCTGATTCCAGTATAATTTATAGCCTAGTATATTATAATTTCTACTAAACCATTACATGATTGAAGTGTTTACTCATAGGCCATTGCTTACATTATGAATTCGTCTTTACAGTTTTTTTCAATTGCTAACAAGCGTTTACCAATACTTAAAGCACTTTTTCAAAACTCTTAACACAGCAACACACCTACATCACAAAATTAGCCAAATAGTTAATTTTCTGGCCAAAACCATATTTTGTTAAATAAATACAGTTTACTCATAGGCCATTGCTTACATTATGAATGAATCTTTAATTAATTAATTTCATTTTAATGGTTTTCTATGGGGACAAAACTCTTAAAGGTAAAAATGTCTTTCCATTTGGATTATACTGCCATTATCTTAGCAATATATGGTGCTTACAAGAGAACTGTGAATTGGTTGTTCCTGGTTGTTGTTTTACAAATTATTAGCACATCTTCTAAATAACACTGTCAGTTCATTGATTGGTTAATATATTGCAGTGTAATTTTACTCGTCATATTTTCGTCAACATATTCTGAGGTGCTAAAACAAGATTAGGAAATATATGATGCTAAATGTTACAACATACTGTTTTTTTTTTTCTTTCTTCTTTTGCTCAAAACAAAACAAAAATACCGTAATTTATAGCACTTAATACATTTCACAAAATCACACATAGAACTGGCAAAAGTTACTGCAGACGACATGGCGCAGGCATCACGTATCGCCACGAAAGTGTCGCGCTTCTTATCTCACGTCATTGGTCACAGCTTCTGTTCACGGCAAGGTAAGGACGATCGACACGATTGGCTGACTTCGTTAGCAAAGTAGATGCTTTTTTTTTCCAGAAATATAATTCAATACAAAAGAAACAAATAATACAGAAATAAAATTACAATTTACTTAAAAACCGTTCCATAATACGAGATGCCTTCAGAGCTTTTTTATTAGAGGAGACTTTTTGAAGTGATGACAATAATAAATGTAGCTCAGAAGCAAATATTTTGCAGCTGGGTTTAAATTTAAGGTATCTAGTTTTGTGGATATGGTATTTACCCATCATACAAATAAAGTTTAAGACATCATCTAACTCCTTATTGTCAGAAATATCAGAATGGAAAACAACCTTACTAATGGAAATACTACAGAGCTGGTGGAACACAAGAAATAGGGAAGCTGATATTTGAAGCCAGAATTGTTTAGAATAATAACAGAAATAGAATAAATGTGAAATAGATTATTCTTCCTCTTGGCAAAAAGAGCAGAGTGGAGAAATATTATGGTTAAATTGACTCAGATACCTATTACAAGAGTAATGATGATTTTAAAATGAATTTCATGCACAAATCACTAGGCATGTAACGATTCACTCAACTCACGATTCGATTCGATTTTGATTTCACGATTCGATTTTCTCACGATTTTTTTTTACAAAATGAGATTGAAGACATTATACAGTAAATGAAAAGGTGTCGTTTTATTAGGCTATTGCTGCACATTTCTTTATAAAACTGAAATATAACAAAACTAAATTTTAATTTTAAAACAAACCCCAAATCAAACAAGTAAGTTACACAAATAAAAGAAATTCTCTTAATATGAACAAACTAAGGCTTTGTCTGTGCTCTTTCCATTTAAAATTAGAGGCAACCACTGAATTGTAATCATGATCCAAACAAAGATGCAGCATTAGTAGTTTTTAATCTAATTTAGACTGTATAATTTTGAAATTTGAAGCAAAAACAGAATGTTCTGACTTTAGTTTTGTGAAACTATACTACATAAAACATATCTGAATGAAACAGCAGATGAGCTGAATGAGATGCAGATTCACTCTCTGACAGCAGCTGGCGCTTATGAACAGCAATGATACAGTGTTTCCTAGGTTACCAATGTAAACAATGCAGAGCTGTGCTTATGAACACTACTTTAATATGCATTGTTCAGAGGCAAGATTAAATGAAAATACAACATAAACTTTTCTAAAGATAGTCAGTTCCCCTCAGAGATACATTCATATAAACTCCTAATCTAATTGTATCGCGATTTGTTTGGCATCTCAACCGATTTGAATCGTTACATATTTGAATCGATTTTCGACCGGTGTACCAACGAAACATGCTACCTATCAGATTGTGCTACCAAAAATATATTTACATTGTTTTAAGGGTAAATTTAGGGTAAGGGTAGGTTTAGGGTAGGGGTAGGTATGGACATTAAACAAAGTCTCAACCCACATGAATAAGATGCTGGTAGCATAATCTGATAGGTAGCATTTTTCGCTATCGATTTGTGCTTCCTATCTTTTTAATGGGAGGTAGCACAATCTGAGCTGGTAGCACAAATCGTCAGAACACCAGCTCGCGGTTAATCGTTACATCCCTACAAATCACACCTCATACAAAGCCAGCACTATACTTAACAACGTGAGTGTCACAAGATGTACCCTCCTCTCACGTAAAAGAACACGAATGTCTCCTTCGGTATGTAATCCGTGGCACTTTCCACACTTCATACTATCCACACTTCACACCCTCCCTTCTACCCGTCCCCCCTCCTTTCCTCTACTCTCCTCCCTCCCGCTCTGACTGTGAGAATGCCCGTGCTGTACTGACAGAAACGATACGGGCTTAGCAGACATGGAGGCCCGATTAATGAGAGAGGCCCATTCCGACGCGTCTGAGCTCGACTAACGCGGACCCGGAGAGGGATTCGGGCGTCACATCGGATTATCACGGGTAACGAGCACAGCACAGAAGACGAGGGAGAGGGCGAAGAATTTGAGGGAGAGATCCATTTCGGGTCCTCTGTTGATTCAACGCAGCAGCCGCCATTTTGTTGTCGTGTTTTTAATAACTCGTGCAGGGCTCATCCCGAAGAGCGATAGATTTGTGTATTCCGCTTCTTTTGGTCCTTTCGAGGATGTTTTTACGCTATTGTTGGATTTTTATTGCCCGGGCGAGAAGGGAACACTTAAATAAAGTGCGTCCCCACCAACAGCGGCTGCTTCGTTACATTAACGTTACTAACGTTAGTCGTGTGAACGCATCGCGGGGTTAGCTAGCCATTCCAGCAAATGTGCCTGACAGGACAGATCATTAGAGTGCGGGTTTAGTGGTACGATCTACCTGCCGTGAATTCACTCATTTGGGGGGTAGTAAACAACACAGAGACGTGAATTGAATGACCGTTGACATTGTATACGCGGGGTTATAGCCGCGATGTTGGGCAAAGCCAACTTACCTTGCTCATAGACATCTTTCAAAATTTCAACAAGGTATTTTGACATCCAGTTGTAGCAACAGTCTCAGTCCAATAACTTGCTATTATTTTTTCATATAGTGTAGTTTTTGGCACACTGTTCTAATTTAAGATTAAGCTCAAGATATGCTCTTTGCTAACGAGCTATGCTAGCTATATTAGGATCATAAACCGTGACTAGTGCGCCTCACGTACATAAATATCGTTACACCTCATTTTTGCGAAATTACTGGATATACACACTAGACGAATATTTTGTTATGCCATGTATTGGTTGGAATGTTCTTCCTTGAAATGTGACCGTTTTCCCCCCTTTTGCTTTTTTGGGCACATCAGCGATTTCAAGATAAACATCCGAGCGACCATGCTGTTGCGTAGGAAGGGAGGATTTTGATCGCAAATTATGTGAACGCCGTTCTGGACCGCTATTAAGGTGACCAACTTGTTAGTTAATTCTGCATTTAGACTGAAAATGTGCTTTAGTGCTTTAAACAAGCTGGTTGGTTTACTAGGACATCTATCAAAACAAGTGAAGAAAATGCAGTGTTTTGATGCTCGAAATGTTCGCGTAGCGCAAAAGCTTTGTTTGTTGTCGCTAGTACGTAATGCTATTTAGGAAATTTTGAGGTATTCATTCACAAGCCGTTTTGGCTACTGAATTTTACGTGTTCGTTTCATAGAAAATAACCTCCAGTAGTACCTGCGAGTTGATCATCCTCAGTTAACCTCGCTCACAATAGGGTTCGTTGCACGTGCAAAATGCGCGCGCCTTTGCTTGGTTATATTTTTTCCCATTGGAGCAGATTTATTGAGTAGTGTAGAAAGTGGTGTCTGGAGCCTTTGAGCCACCTTTGACCTCTGACACCGCTGTCAAGGAAACCAGAACTAAGCTTCCCGCTGGCTGAGTGCTGTTTGAGTGGATAGGCGTGATTTCAGGCATTTAGTTAGTGGTCGGAAAAGATTTAGCCAAGACGCATTGTGTTTGGAATATGAGTGCAGATTAATAGCAGATCTCAATGCTTAGCCTGTGTTTGACGGTTTAGTTTCGTTTTGTGTTTCTTTCTGATGGCATCTGATGCTAAGTTGCGAGCTGTATGTTATAGTAAATAAATGAATCGTTGGGTGGCTTACAGTGGCACCAAAATATTTGGGCACTTAGGCTAATATATGAATGGCATTTTTAAGATGAGAAATTAAACTAAGTTCCATTTATTTTATGTGACTGAGAATATGCTCAATATTTAAATGTATTGTTCAAAATAAAGACAAAAATGATGTAGACACTTTCTGGTTGTCAAACGTTAGTGTAGGGCTGGACAATAATTTTTTTCAATAACGGTGATATGATTTTTAAACACATTTCCGATATTTCGATATACATTACCAGTGTTTCCCATACATTGATTTATTTGTGGCGTTTGATTTCGTTGAATAAACATGAGCACTGCAGGTTTCAAAATCAAAAAGCAGCACAGGTGTTTTATATGAATGAATCTCTGAAGGGAACCGACTGTCTTCAGAAAAGTTTCGATTAGGGCTGCACGATATATCGTTGCAGCATCGATAACGCGATGTGCGCATCAGCAATAGTCACATCGCAGGATGTGCGATGTTTAGTATAGGCTAAACATCGTTATATGATCGTTATATTTATACTGATTGTTTTCTTTGCTCACACACAGACACGGTGTCTACACCGGACGCGACAGCTGTACAGAGATACCCATTTTAAATACATTTAGTAGCAGAGCTACTGTACGTGATTTTCAGTGCTGGAAATCCATTTATCCATTTGTTGAAACTTCCGCGTAGACGTGGAGAGTGCAGGTCATGGTTGCTTAGCAACGGCAGACGCCACAAAAGCACAAGCTCCTGAGCACTTTGGAAAAAAGGAGAAAGCGGCGCGACTGGCGTTTTCCACATGTTTTTAGGCGCGACATGTGAACAGCCCCAAAGTCTGTCTACACTGGACGCGACAAAGCGACCGTTGCCCATCATTTGAACTTTGTGTCAGTACGTCATAAAGAGAACGCGGCATCAGTTTACTGTCGGGGATTTGTCGTGCCGCGCTGCATCCAGTGTAGACAGACAGCTCGTGTCTGGACGGTGAGAGCCACGCAGATGCACGTGAACACTGAATTCTGTTCACGTCTGCGTCTATTTTCTATTTGAATACTGTGCTCTGCAAGTATCCTTGTAAACGCAGTTGCTTATGGCTTAGGTGAAGGGAAACAATTGAGAAAGAAAATGGTGTAACAGTATATTGGTTTACAGCAGTTTAATGTTCCTGTTGCTTTCTCTGTCATGAACGTTAATCAAACAACAAAACACAAAGAAAACACACTTTTGCAGCTTTAACACAGATTTATTAGATTTAATTTATAGTGAAAACTATGCAGTGTTATTTCTGAATACTGCCTGAAAAATATAAAGCACTGCTTATTTCATTTGTATCTTTGTTCTGTTATATTTATCTAATTTATCTAT
>NW_015548326.1:64676-64918 GCF_001515605.1 Sinocyclocheilus anshuiensis
CACTACTTTACATTGTAGCAAAGTGTCATTTCTTCAGTGTTGTCACATGAAAAGATATAATAAAATATTTACAAAAATGTGAGGGGTGGTACTCACTTCTGTGAGATACTGTATATCGCAGAAAAATAAAATATCGCAATGTGAGTTTTTTTCTCTTCTGCTCACCAATCCTGCATTTATTTGATCCAAAGTACAGCAAAAACAGTAACATTTTGAATTATTTTTACTATTTAAAATAACTG
>NW_015548326.1:65840-66764 GCF_001515605.1 Sinocyclocheilus anshuiensis
TCTTTGATGAATAGAAAGATCCAAAGATCAGCATTTATCTGAAATAAAAAGCTTTTATAACATTATACACTATTCCATTCAAAAGCTTGGAGTCGGTATAATTTGTAATTTTTTTTTTTGGGAAAGAAATTCTAGAAATTTTATTTAGCGCTGCAATTTTATTTTATTTATAATACTTGTATTTAGCAAGGATGCTTTAAATTGATCAAAAAGATTATAATGTTACAAAAGATTTCTATTTAAGATAAATGCTGTTCTTCTGAACTTTCTATTCATTAAAGAAACCTGAAAAAATTCTACTCCTTTGTTTTCAACATAATACATGTTTTTGAGCAGCAAATCAGCATATTAGAATGATTTCTGAAGCAGTGTTAATTTCGTTGAATAATTTTCGTCATAATTTTCGTCAACGCCATTTTTTTCGCCGACGATAACGAACTCTTCGAACTCGAAACTCTTTTTGAATGACAAAAACTATGACGTAAATCTATTGACATTTTCGTCAACGAATAAAAACGAGACGAAAATGTTAGAGAGGGACGATTTGGGAAGAGATTCATTCAGAGCGCAGACACTGAAGCATACACACGGAAAGCGCGTCTCACAGCTCGCAAGTACTTTTTCGCGTCACATGAACGGAGAATTACACACAAAGTGATGTCGAATTGTCTGTTTTGACGAGTATTCACATAAACACAGTTAATTACGTCTGAAGTAAATGTAAACGGCAGAGAGAACGTGTCTCAGTACATTGCATCCATTGCAGCTGTGCATTCGGTTTTAAAGGGACAGCAGCCTAATTTAGTTACTATTGTCCGAGTCATTGATGTTAATCAAGCAACAAAAGAAAGACAGAAAATCACGCACTGCTCTTGACTGAAAAAACTTAGTAGCCCTAAAGATTAATCTAAATGTATTTATAGA
>NW_015548326.1:67321-81527 GCF_001515605.1 Sinocyclocheilus anshuiensis
ATGGACCGGAGGAACGTTCCTGGGTGGCCAGGGATGACATTCTGGACCCGTTGCTTCTAGAGGACTTCCATCGCACCCATCCTGGTCGCCCCAGAAGCCGTGGCCGCCCCCGCCGCCGCTCGAGGGCGTCAGGAGCCGCCCCTGGAGGGGGGGGTAATGTCAGGGATTCATCACAGTCACTTCAGTCACCATCCAGAATAATTACCCGATCGCAGTCACCTGAGTTCTGATCACCCGCACCTGCTGTCACCAATCAAGCCACACTACAAATACACACACAGCACAGTCACTCACTGTCCGGTCTACCGTTCACTCCTACGAACTGCTCTGGACTCTCTCTGCCAAATTCTCCTAGAACGAATTACCTGCTGTTCCTCCCGCGATCCTCCAACGACTCCTTGGAAACTGTTCCACGATCTCCAACGTAACCGGCATCCAATCCTCACCATCAGAACTCAGATAAGCACCCTGGAACCATTCACTGTGTTGACACTCACCTGCCTTTAACTCACCTATTGCAGTCATCCCCTTACCCAGTCAATAAACCATCCTGATTTGCACTTACCTGTTGTGTCTGGCCTTGCTTTGTGACACTGGTAGTGTATGTCAGCCTATAGTTTGATATTAGGTAAACATTAATTTATTTGTGCTGTTTTTTCTTTCTTAAATATTATATAGTTTTATAGGAGTTTCATAGACTTGGAAAATTCATTTTTCAGAAGTTTGTAGGTACAGACATCTGTAGTGGGTGTTCTTGGCAGTTTTTATGAGGCTTTTTTTTTTTTTTTAAATAGTGTTCATATCGATATCGGAATTATATCGTACCGGGTGAAATTAAGTAATATATCGTGATATAAATTTTGGCCATATTGTCCAGCCCTACGTTAGTGAAATATGTTTGTGGTTGATGTGATGAACTACACTAAAAAAATCACTTTGAGATCAGTTGGTTAAAAGTATTGACAAAAATGTCTAAAAAAAAGTGAAGTTCACTTTCTAGGAAAAGGTCTACCTGCGGGAATGACTTTAATGCGCAATACAAGCACTATTTAACCAGAGCGAATGAGACGTGTGAGAGAGAAGGGGTCGTCGGAGAGATGAGAGTGAGAAGGCGCAGCTGATGTTATTGTCTGTGCTGCTGGTAACAAAACGGATTGGCTCGAAATCGAAAAGAAGTGAGACTGACCGACCGATCACCGATCTGGGCCAATCATGAGGAAAATCGGCTGATTCTGATCCCTGGCCAATCGATCGGTGCATCTCTAGTTTTTAGATGTAGTTTGCCAGTGCTGTTTCTCTTCTTGCCATCTAGTCACCCTCAGGCTCACTAAATCTAAACTACAACTCAACTCTCACTGTCTCCCAATTTGACCTGCAGTGTGTTTTGGCTGGCTGGAGGTTGTGGCTTTCAGTGCTCGTGGAAGAAACGCGGACACATAATTTCATAGCAGAAGAAAGACTGTCTAAATACACAGAGTTAGTATATTATATACCCATGCTGCCAAAACAAGCATAGATTAAAGAGTTGTGAATGACAGGTGCTGAAGAAGCGTGGATGGAGGAGGAAGCAGAAGAATCACTGACTTGAGAGTTTCATTTTTGTTTGTTGATAAATTGACTTTGATGTTACACTAAGAAAAAATGCTTCTGAAAATGAATCTGGTCACACTTTAGTGTAGTGTTCATGTTTCCATGTACTTAATGTACGTAAATAACGAAAAGTAATGGTTCACATTGTTATTAGAATAGTAATTAATTATAGCAACGTGTAATATTTGTAACATGATCACTGTAAAATAAAATCGTTTTTGGTTGGTTGCTTTGTTTTCTTTATTCTGTTCCTGTAGCTCAACTGGTAGAGTATGATGCTTGCAACACCAAGAGCATGGGTTCGAATCCCATTGCTTCAGATAGGCTACATAAATGTAAATGTGTTGGATTGTTGCAAATGATAGCTTGCTGCAATTTTTTGTCCAGCTTTCCCTCAAGACTTTTCTCTAAGCCATTTTACAATACAAGGTAGCATTTATTTTTGGCATCTTCTCTGCAAAGAGAGGAGGGATGAAAGAGAGAATAACACAGTAACGAGAAGCGGAGTACGACCCAGAGTGCTGAGGAAATAGGGGAATGATTGTCACTAAGGGAGGGACGGACCAGGGAAAAAAGATGGAGGGAGGGAGCGCTGGGGAAATGTGTTTTCGATTAGCAGGAGCACAACGACTCTATTTTGACCGCTTTACTGTTAGATTTCCAAGTGAGTGTTAGAGGGAGACTGAATGAGTGAGGACGGAGAGAGTGACAGAATGGGGTGAAAGGGTAGGTCGGGCAGAGAACAAGAGAGGTGTGATTTTTGGATGGCCGTGTGTGAAATGGGAAAGGGCGAATGGAAGAGAAAGGGCGTGTTTAAGTGAGATGGGCTAAGTAATTATAGCAAACATTGAGAAGTTGGAGTTGAGAGAAGGAAGGCAGGGCTCCAAGTTCTGGAGCGTAGTTTATAGTTGTGGTGATTTCACAGAAAATGACTTTCTCAATATAAAATACCACCACTAATGAAACAACACTCTGTAAAATGGCTCTTGGAGCTTTTTCTCGTGCCGAGCGCTAAACGGCCGTAACCGTACATGTAGCGTTCCAATGACTTCTTAATAGGCGTTCTTGTGTAATCTTTAAACCTTGGCTCTCAGCGGGGCATAAAGAAACTGTCCTCTTCTGTCGCTCTACCCTCTCTTTTTCCTTTTCTTTCCCGGTCTTTCATTCACTCTGCGCTTTTCTGACTGGCAGTCATAAAAAGGGCTCGAAAAGGTGACTGGATTCCCAGAGGTCCCTTTATGCTGAGGTCACTGATCGGACTCGCCTCTCAATGACTTGACCCTCAGAAAGCACCTGTGCTCGGCGCAGTACAAACTTACTCAGTGGCCTTTTGTTTTGGAGGTGTGCAAGGGGCATAAGGTTACTTTTGTCAAGCCCCCAGTACTTTTTTGTGCATTCCAAAAAAAAAGTTTATGTTCTCTGTCTTTTATAATCCAAGTAAATTTATTAGAAAGGCTCTTACAAAGGATTGGAAAAAGGGATTGTTAATTGTTTGTGAACTTTAGGCCTACTGCTTAGAATTTCCAATTATCATTTATAAATGATAGATTCTGATCCTCCTGTCCAAGTATTTATAGTTATTATGAGTATTATAAGGCTGGTTCACACAAAAATGAATATTCTGAAATTATTTTCATAGTCTTTTTTTTTTTTTGCAAAAAAGGTTTTGCTCATAATGGGACTTGGGCTGAACTCCAAAAAGGTACCATAAAAGTAGCTGATATGCCTTCTTGAAATGAAACATTGAGTGTTTACATGTACAACAAAACATCAGAGATCGGCTCATAAACGCATAACACAAGAAAACCTTATCTCCAGTTTTGATGAAAAAACAGATACCTTGGCACATTGAATTAATCTACTGGTTAAAGTGCTGAGTCCAATCAAACAGATGGGCAAAAATCATTTTTTTGTCAAACTGTTTATGACTTTCATCTGGTAAAACGTGTTTGCAGGATCTTACATGTTGTTGGTTTATTAAGCATTATCCATTTAAAATTGTGAATGTGATCATATTCGTTTATCAATATGAAGCAGTGCAGTTGTAAAAAAAAAATCTGCAAAAGCCTCTTAATTAAAATACAAATATTACTGAATTGTGTTTATAAAGTCATTTTATTTTAATTCAGCTTTCTGTCTGGCCACATAGGGTGTCATTCCAAACTATCCAGAACTATCAAAAGACTATGTAGAGTTTGGATTTTAGTGACTAGCCTTTCTATGTCCTTAGTTGGATCATTCAAAGTCGTTTTTGTGGTGGTAGTGATCCATGTTTGCAAAGTCGTTCTGTGTTAATAATTAAATTAAAAGTTAAGACTGTCTCAGAAGTGTGGATAATTTGTCTGTTGGTCGTAACACCCCCTCTCTTGTTTTTATCTCCTCAGTTTGAAGGTGAGAGGGCTGGGCACTTGGGAAGGGACGACATTGCTTCAACCCAACAAGGATATTTTTACAACCTCTGCTTTTCCCCCCTTCCCCTCCATTCCACTTCTTTCTTCCTACCTGACATCTGCACAGTTCTCCAGTACCTACCTATACCTGCGAGTGAGAACATCCTGTCCCACTCAAGCCCCCCTTGTTCCCCAAATCACCAATGGATCAGAGGACACAGGGGGGGCCCTCTACACCGCCCCCGCTCCCTGTCAATGTCCCTCCAGCAGAACGCGAGAACGAGGGAGTAGGAGGAAAGAAGGACGATGAAGAGGAAAAGAAAAAACAAGAGAAACCAAGAGATGGGGTACAAAGTGAAACTTGTGCTGCTGAAAGTGGGACAAGTGACCAGCAACAGCAGCAATCTGCACAGTTCTCGGTCAAAGAAACCAGTTACTCTGAGGGAAATGTCAAGCTCAAGATAGGCCTACAGGCCAAGCGCATGAAGAAGCCTCCTAAGATACTGGAGAACTATGTCTGTCGTCCAGCCTTCCGAGCCACTGTAAGGCATAGTGGAGGACGAGGCGGAGGACGTGTTAATCGTGGGGCTGGAGCCAGTGATGGGAGCAACCACACTTCTAGCCCAAGTCGTGGAAAAGGAGAGAAAAGCCCCTCTGTCAGCCGAGGAGCATCTCTATCATCTAGTGCTCCTGCTGCTGCATCTCCCTCACCTTCTCTCCCTCCTCCCATTTCCACCAGCCCAGTAACTCCTGTGAATGGAAGTGCTCCAGCAAAAAAGGTACGGTTGTTTAACTTCTCACGCAGCATTTCTTAAATAAGACCTTGTACATAAAGAAAGAGACTAGCTGAAATTACATAACAAGGAAACCAACAGTGACATGATTGAAAGGGCAGGACAAACTCAAATATCCTTCTCACTCCACTTTCCTTTCACTAAGCTAATGTGGTTTCATCAGATAAACAAGCTTTGCAAATCTTGCCACATTTTCTTTCTCACTCTCCTCTCTTTTGATAACGTAAACACTTAAACACTCTTTTTCTTTAATTTTTTTTCTTTTCCACATTTCTCTGTTGTAAATATGCTTTTCTGTCTGATACAGAGTACTCTGTTGTTCAGTCTTTTTTTTTGTTTCTCAATTGTTCTTTGCCTTTATTCTGTGTCATAATGTCTTGTAACCCTGTTTCTCATTACTCTCCCCTCCTCTATTTCACACACATCTTCCCTTTCTCCTTCCATCTCTCTCTAAAGTCCTTCTGCTGTTTTATTGATTTGGAGGGAATAAAAACAAATAATGGTCCAAAATTCAATCAATAAAGAGGAATTGTAGTGGCATACACATATTGACAAACATAAAATTTGATTATTTTGGTAATAACTAGGAAAAAACCAGCACAGTTAATAATGCATCATTATTTCTTTGTGTTCCATGATTTTTTATATTACACTGAATTAAATATATGTAAAATAATTTTCATTGTTTTCTTCTTTATATGCGTATAGGCTCCTCAAAAACTTGCCTGTAAGTCAGAGGGAAAGGCTGATGTAAAATCCGTTGCTTCTTCAGAGAGTCCCCTTAATCTTCATCGCCCCATGACAGAAAGCAAATCACCCTCCTCTGGAAAGAAAAACCAGCTTCCACAAACCAACTCTGCTTCTACCCCATCGCCACCGACAATGCCCCCAGCTACCACATTGCAACAGGACCCCAAAACAGATGGGATCTTAAAAACTCAATACAATTTTACTGAGGGGCAGAAGGAACAAGACAGGGGAATTTCTGCCTGGGGTACTCCTACAGTAACTGAGAAGCTTGCTCAGCTCATAGCTACATGTCCGCCGTCAAAGTGCCCTAAGCCAAAAGCCCGAAAGGTGTCACCAGCTCCAGCACACAGTAGCTCGCCTCCCTTAATTTCTAATCTGCAGCACCCTGAACGGGCTATGGCCAATAGGAACACCTATTCCAGGGCGGTGCACCTTGCCCCACCACCGGTTTCACGGCCCCCAGGTCGCCCATATGGGTCCAAAAATAAAGACAGTATTCTGGAGACATTTTCTGGCACCTCTAGAAAAGAGGAATCAGATGGACTTTCAAAAGGGATCACCAGTAGCAACAGCAGCACAACCACCACCACCACTAGTACTGCACTGTCTCAAAACAGTAGTCACTTGACGACATCCACAACTGATAGCACTGACAACAGTACCACCAATGGAATGGAATCTGAATCTCGTCTTGGGCATTGCCCATCTCATTCTTCCTCCACGGCTTCTCTTTCATCACCACCACCATCTTCCTCTTCTTCATCCTTCTCCTTAGAAAGAATAGGAAGTACAGGCTGTCACATGTGTTTGCCAGGCTCACTAGCCTCACGGCCTAGAGCAAGCCCCTCCCGGATAGAGGAGTTTACTGAGAAAGACAAAGAGCGTGGCCGAGACAAAGACACAGACAGTCCCAGAGATTTAAGTAAGGGCTCTACTTCAGCTATGCCAGGGAAGCAAGATACTAAAGAAAGGTGTTCTTTGTCAACTCCTCGAAGTGAGAGGGGTAAGAGCTCAAGTCCAGTCAAACGTAGTCCCAATCAGGAAAGTCGTGGTAGTGGGGTACCAAGTCCTGCTGAGTCCACCAAATGCACTATTTCACCTTCATACCCTTCTGGTGCCAGCAGGAGCCCACCACAACTATGTGATGACACTGGGGCTCTATCTCCTGCATCACCAGCTGAGCAGGATTCAAAGCCTCTTAAGAAGCGGCGAGGACGACGGCCTCGCTGGACGAAGGCAGTGAGTCGCACCCACAAGACTTCACATGAGGCTGCTTCTAACCATCAGAAACCAATGCCATCAGGGCTTTCCTCCTCATCCCCTACTCGGCAACCTGTGGAATGGACTCCTTCTGGTAATCGGATGTCCCCTGTTGCTTCAGAATTTTTTGATTCTTCACCCAAGAAGAGGGGACGGCCCAAGTCCAAAATGCCTCGGTTAGATGCACCAGCCCGTGGCCGAACCCCAAACAAACTGGTACCCTCAAAAGTCTTCTCTAGTCTGCTCAAATCTAAAGAAGAGCAGGATCCCCCTATTTTGCACCCTGAAGTGGACTTTAATCCACCTAAACCCATGCAAAGAAAGCGTGGACGTCCCAAGCGCTCACCGCCAACACTTCCACAAGAAACCCAGCCCCCAACACTTGCTCCTGAGTCGGGGGGTGCTTCAGTAGGTGAAAAACCTTTTCGTAATAAGGGCAATGGGCAGCTCATTATGAAGACAATTATAGGCAAAATTAATAAGATGAAGACAGTAAAACGGAAAAGGCTCCTCAGCCAAATACTGCTTGGGCCGAAACCAGGGACTGAGCAGGAAAGGTCCAGAAGCAGTGGAGTGCCAGGGGCTGCGGCTGCTACAAAACCACAGTCTCTATCATCACTTGCTGCTACATTTGGGGGCAAATTAGGACCCCAGATCAACGTTAGCAAAAAGGGGACAATATATATGGGTAAAAGGAGGGGTCGTAAGCCAAAAACATCAGCTAATCCCTCCCCAGGTGCCCCCACACCCCCTCCTGAACCTTTCTTGTCACCAAACACTTCGTCCCCACACCATCATCACCAGTCACAGGCCTTACAAAACCAGCAACACCACTTGCCTCCATCTGAGGTGTTCCCTTCGCCTTCACTCTCGCAGTCAAGTGGAGGCCAGAGTCCCATTAGTGATGCCAGCTTTGTTGAGCCTGGCTCAGTGCATTTCTCATCCCACCCACACTGCAGCCATTCCCATCAGGGCCACCACTCATTTTCCTTTCCTCCACCTACTTTTTCAGCCCCCTCTGCTCGCACTGTAGCAGGCTCCTCATCATCCACAGCAAACCCATCTCAAAAGAAATCATCTTGCCGGGGTTACCACCATCACCACCACCACTACCGGCAGCACTACCATTATCGAAAAATTTCTCCTCCAAGGCCACTATTGCACACGTCTCCTGCTCCACTCAGTGAGCTGAAGGAGGCCACACCTTCCCCAGTCAGTGAATCACACAGCGAAGAGACAGTACCCAGTGACAGTGGCATTGGGACAGACAACAACAGCACCTCAGACCGTGGGGAAAAGGCTGGTAGTGCAAGTGGCTTAGCTGGTGTAGGGGTCTCACAGGGTATGGCAAGTGGACTCTTAATGCCTGGTGTCATAGGTCCAGCCATAGGAGCTGGAATGGGGCTTTCTTCGAGAGGTAGAAGGAGGCACTCATCTTCAGTTCTCTTGGAACGTCCCTCACCTACACCCTCCCCACTTGGAGCGAGGGCATCACCTGATACAAGAAGACCGCACCCAGCTGCCCCATCTCCTGCTTTGGTTGGACATAAAGAGAAGCACAAGCATAAGTGCAAACGCCGTGGACATGGCTGTCCTAGCTATGACAAACTAAAAAGGCAAAAGCGAAAACGCAAGAAGAAGTACCTGCAGCTGCGGTCACGTCGACAAGACCCAGACTTCTTGGCTGATTTGGATGAGATCTGTGTGCAGCTCAGCGATATACGAATTGGTCATCGCACACCAACACTTCGTTTGGGTAGCAGTTTGGGTCTGGGTGCTGGGGCAGCAGGCCCGGGCCGTGGGTCTGCCTTGGGAAGTGCCAGAGCCAGCAGCAGCCTTGGAGGTGGAACCAATCCACCACCCCATCACTATATACACCGAGATCTCTTGCCCACCATCTTCAGGATAAATTTTAGCGGATATTATTCACCCCACCCAGCCTACCCATGTGATTCACTTCATTATGTCCGTAAGCCAGATCTTAAAAAGAAAAGAGGGCGACCACCTAAGCTCAGAGAATCTATATCAGAAGTACCTTTTGTACCTGGGTTAGGCTTTCCCCTCTCCAGTGGAGGTTTCTATCACCCCTCTTATGGTGTTCCATATTCTTCTACCCCACTGGGACTTGGCTACTATCGTGGTTATACCCCAGCAAGTGCCCTGTACCCCCACCCTCATCACCAGGCTCCTCACTCTGGCCCATCCCACCATGTTCATTCTCCTTCTTTTCCTCCACCTCCGCCCCCTTCTTATGTCCATCATCATCACCCCTCCCACTTGCTTCTTAACTCTTCCAAATTTCACAAGAAGAAACATAAGCTGCTTAGGCAGGAGTATCTAGGTGGTGGTCGTTCATCAGTACTATATCCTGCAATGTCGTCCGAGCTGTCATTTGGCTGGCACCACAAACACAAGCATAGGCACAAGCACCGTGATCGCGGTGGAGAAGAGGAGGGTGATGATCATCAGTACTCTATCCTGCAATGTCGTCCGAGCTGTCATTTGGCTGGCACCACAAACACAAGCATAGGCACAAGCACCGTGATCGCGGTGGAGAAGAGGAGGGTGATGATGTTGGTGAAGTTGTAGGTAACATTGGAGGCAGAAGTGGAGGAGGTGAGGGGTTGGGGGTCGGAAGAGGGGAGCGAGGGAGTGTAGAGTCCCTGCAGCGTTGCCGGTTCAGGCGAGATGGTTCTGGTGACTCCAGTGCTAACAAACTGGCAGCTTCTGCCAACTCCCCTTCCTCTTCCTCCTCGTCTTCTGCAGAACGGTACAAGCGAAAAGAAGCTTCTATGTCTTGTCTTGGACCTTCGCGACTGTCTTTGGGCAGCGTGAGCCAGGGACATCATCCTGTTGACTCCTGGTTCAGGATGGGAAGTTCTGATACTGATTACTCCAAACTCTCTAGAAACCAGTCCCTTTCTGGGTCTGGTGCATTCTCTGAAGGACATGTGCAAAATACAGTGGAGTGCTCGGAGAGTGATGAAGAAGATCCTGCTTCCCCCATTGAGGAGGCAGAGACCAGCCACCACACCAACTTGTTCACATCTGCACTATCTCGAACCTCCCTCAAAGGGAGTCGTAGCAAAAAAGGTAGAACATCAGAGAGCACCAGTGTGTCACGGTTGGATCAGACAGTGAGAAGAGATCGTTCCAAATCTGCAGAGAGAAGAGAGATGGGTAAGTGAGAAATCTTACAAACAAATGCTGATATTGTAAAGCCTATTGGACTTTCAATACTTTTGTGCTATGATTATGGTTTACATTACAACCATGCTCAGTTCAGGAAGGTCCTTGCATTTTTTTTTTTTACATGTTGTTGTCATCAAACAACTGAATGCAAATCTGGGCTTGAGCCTCCTGAGGTGACCCAAGTTTAGTTTGACATTGTGAAGGTTGCAGAATTAATGCAGTGAAATATCATTCTCCAAATATAGCTTTACCTCAGCGTCCTCCATAATTCTGTGCTAAAATTTTATTGGATGTCACTTGCCTCAGTGGATGCCACAAATTTCTGATTCGATTCCAGTAGTGTTAGTGTTCTGTAATGACTACAGGGCCAGGCCATCACATCAAAAACATTTTACATGGTCTGTTTAAAGCGGTTGATACAAGACTGGTTGAAGTTGCAGCTTGTGGTTAAAAGTTCTACAATACATACTACCCAGTCTACTACATAATGGCTAGTTACAGCATAATTTCCTCTGCACTCCAACAGCTGTGGGATTCCAAATAGACTAAATGTCTTCACACTCACACCTACACACCTGCTCAAATGTTACAGTGCTGAACCAGGTGAAACAGAACATTTTTCATAATAGTGCAGGCTCTTAAGTCATGGTGGGATGGATGGACAGTGTGTTTGTGTATATGTTCTCATGCATTGAGGATCCCTAGTGAGACGCAAAGTGTAGTATGTAATCCAGGATTAGAGCTCAGGGGCCGGTTGCATCAGCTGGACGTACACCCGGTTGTAAGACTAGGCTGGACGTAAAATGCGCTTTAAGTCGTGCATAGAATTTATACCCGTTGCACCATCTCGGCGTAGTGCTACGTCTGACACTAAATCTTACGCCTAGTCAGAGGTAGGTGTAAAGTGAAAAGTCATGATTTGCTCGGACATTATTCGTTTTTAGGATTCATGTCTGTTAGTTAATTATTACTGCAGATGTGACCTGTAATGTTTATGGTCTTTTCGGGCAGGATAAGCGATATCAATCGCGAACTTTTTCAGCCACAGAAAGACAGCAAAACATAAAATGTCACGTAAAGTCACAATTACCTCAGGAAAGACATTCATTGTACATAAACTTGAAGTCAGCTATAAAAAAAATAAGTAGAGAAGCATTGTATTACATTTATTGTATTTTACTTAACCTTGATGAAATCTGTCATGGGAGTGTGCAGGGAGACTTCAGATATAAAAACGCGGACTTGTTAGGAAATGTTTACTCAATGAAATCATAGCGCGGTGATTTCACTTATATTATGTCTTGAGCAATTCAGTTCTATATTAGTAGTTGTAGCCATTGCGGCGTGAACGTCGTCTCAGCTATATCTATAACTGAGGGAGAATGTGTCGGCGTGGACGCGCATTGTCTACGCCGGGCGTAGTCGCGCCTGATAGTAGTTTCAGTTGGTGCAACAGGTGTAAATATTTATCGTAAAGCAGGACGTTGCAAAGCCCAGCGTAGGGCTTACACCCAGCATTTTTACATCTAGCTGGTGCAACCCACCCCAGGACATGAGGTCATCCAACGATCATTGACTGCACCATTAATTCTCTGTAGCAGCAAAAGTAAGAAACTGATGAGAGTAAAAGATGAGGATAAAGTGAATATAGGTGTGACTGGAAGGATAAGTTAGTTGATGAATTGGTGCACATATGTAGTGGCGTTTGCTAAGGCAGTCATTAATATGTGATTTAAGCAAAGCGTTAACCATAAGTATTAAACCCCGACGGAATAGTGGGGGAAAAACAATGAAATAGAAAGATGTGGAAGGATGGGTTTGACTGATGGAAAGATAAGATGAATAGAACATAATAGACTAGACTGTATTGAAAAGTGAGTTAGTCTGAGAGTAAGTTAATTAAAGGAATAATGGAGGATAGAGGGAACACAGTTAATGAGGCCTTGCACACATGAATACATGTAGCTGCTTTTTTGTTGAATCTGTGAGACAGTTATTTTCAGCTACATCAGAATTTGGCTTTTAGGAGATGAGTACCTTTTCTACACCATCTATAATCCAATGTATCTCCTCAACTCCCCATTGTTATTTACCTGCTAATAAATGTGCTTTATAGAAAGATGATCTAACCATGAATTTGAGAATTTAGCTTAGTCAGTGGCAGGCTGCTGTTATTTGTATTGAATGCTGCTCAGTGCCCAAAAAGTCCAGTCACTAATACTTGCTGCAAACAGTCCTTTGGTATACACTGGTTTTTATTTTATTTTATTTTATTTTAGCCATTGTTTTTAGAATAATTGTCTCTGTTGACTATAAGTTTTTGCATTTTGGTAATTTTGACTGCTTGATTTCTTGACACATGGGGGACATTGGGTGATGTTAATTGTTATTTTAAAGGGTTAGTTCACCCAAAAATGAAAATTAAGCCATAAATTACTCACCCTCAAGGCATCCTAGGTGTATATGACTTTCTTCTTTCAGAAGAATCCAGTCGGAGTTATATTAAAAATTGTCTTTGATCTTTCAAGCTGTTTAATGGCACTCAGCGGGTGTTGCAGTGCTTCAGTCTAGGCCTGTCGCGATAATTAAATAACCGTCTAATCGCGATTAATTTTCATTTTTGGGTGAACTAACCCTTTAATTTGTTTAATTTTTGTGAATACATTTTCAGCCACTCAACCTACCTTTTGTTTTAATATCACAGGAAATGTGTCCGGCACGCAGAACCGAGTTGGCCAATCCATTGTTCCAGAGGTTTCTGAGGGTCCCCATCATCGGCACCACCATCACCACCACCCTCCTCTGTCCCTCTCACACTCTGCCTCTTGCCTTTCTCACTGCACTCTTGATCAGCCTGGAAGCACCGCAGCTCTCCGGCCCTCCAGCCGCCAGGCTAGTCCCTCCACATACTCCTCCCAGCCTGCATGCTGCCGTGACTCCCCCCCTTCACATCACTCCCATCGGCCCCCTCCCAAAAATAACCTGCACCATGTCAACAAGATCCTCCGTGCAAAGAAGCTCCAGAGGCAAGCACGCACAGGAAACAACATGGTGAAAAAACGAGGTCCAGGCCGTCCCCGCAAGCACCCGCTGCCCTCGCCTCCCCCGTCGCCCCCACCACAGACATCTGAACAGGAGAACCATCCTTTACCTGAAAGGCACAGAGGAAGTGTTCTGTGGGAGGAAGACACCGTGGTTGACGTCATTGAGTCTGTAATACAGAGTCAGCGCAGAAAGGGACGCAAGAGAAAACGCTGGGAAAGGGAGACAGAAGGAGTTGATGAGGAAGACAAGGAACCAGAGGAGGAAAGAGAGGTGGAGGAAGAAGAAGAACGACCAGCTGCTAGAGAGGAGGATGTGATGGCGAGAGCAAGAATAGAAGGAGGGAGGGGATGGTTGACGCCGGAGGACATGCAATGTTTTCGCAGGTATGCGCTACAAAATACGCAACTGTTCAAAATTTTCAGTAAGATTTTTAATTTTTGGAAGAAATTAATACTTTTATTCAGCAAGTATGCATTAAATTGATCAAAAGTGAAAGACATTTATGTTACAAAAAGATTTCAAATAAATTCTGTTCTTATGAATTTTCTATTCATCAAAGAATATTAAAAAAAGTATCATGGTTTAAACAAAAAATATTAACTCTTTCCCTGCCAAACAATTTTCGGGGTATCCGTGTTTTGGTGGTATACGGTAAGGAAGGCCCTTGCGCATGTTCTGAAAGAGTGCGGGACTTTTGGATCACAGAAACAAGCGTAGACAGCGATCGGCACAAACTGGAAGGAGTAGCAAGAATGTAGGTCAAAATATCAGATAGAAAAACACAGAGGTATACCGCTGATGTGTTAATGGACTCGGAGTCCGATCACTCATTATTTGATCATTCTGAATCTGATCGGGACGAAATAGTCAATGAGGGAGATGCACATGCTGTCACAGAAAGTTCTAGTCACAGACGTGCTGCAGATAGATCTCTAACCCGTCAATCTGGACGAAGACAAAGTCCACCTGTGTGTCTAAGAGTGGACCGTGACAATTCAAACTGTGACACTTCGGACAGTGAGTGGATGCGTTCAAGCCCAAGGTCTCATTCACCGTTCCCAGGTGCCAGAGCAGATAGAGGTAAGACAATATAAGAAAATGGCTGAGAATATGTTTTATCTTTGTGC
Organism: Sinocyclocheilus anshuiensis; assembly: GCF_001515605.1. Lineage (NCBI taxonomy): Eukaryota > Metazoa > Chordata > Actinopteri > Cypriniformes > Cyprinidae > Sinocyclocheilus > Sinocyclocheilus anshuiensis. The sequence goes on from NW_015548326.1 coordinate 81,470, forward strand.
ACATTTACCACACTGTTGGATAATACTAAAACATATATATATATATATATATATATAT
>NW_015548326.1:85511-98711 GCF_001515605.1 Sinocyclocheilus anshuiensis
GATAAAAATAAAAAAAAAAAAAAATATATATATATATATATATATACTATAATATTTGTGTATGAGTGTGCATACATTTATGTGTGTGGCTGTGTGCATAAATACACACATGAGCGTGTAATGGCCAAATAATTAACAATAGAAAATAATTCCAATTATTCCTATAATTATTTACAGGTAGAACACAGCGAGGCAGAGGTCGGATGCGGCAAGTACATCAACATGGTGCTGCTGGTGACCAAACAAGGGCCACTGTGAACCATCCAGCTGAAGATGCTGAACCTGGCGATCCTGAGTGGCATGAAATGAACTGGCAGCCAAAAAACCTTCCCTTCACTGAGAATCCTGGGCCTGTCGGCGATGCTGCTGCTCTTGAGTCAGAACAACCTGTAGATTTTGAGTTGTTAATTTCTGATGTACTGATTCAGAACATTGTTGATCAGACCTACCTGTATGCAGATCAGTGTATTCAAGCTATGGATGATACTTCACAACATGCTAGAAGTCATGCATTGAAGCCTGTTAAAGTTTCAGAAATGAAAACCTTCCTGGGGCACTTTTTTTCTCACTGGTATCATTCATAAGCCTGAACTTGTACTGGTCTGCATATGACATGTTAGCTACCCCCTACTTCAACAAGGTCATGCCTCGCAACAGGTTTGAAATCATGGAGATTTCTTCACTTCAGTGAAATACAGCAAGGCCCAGTCTTGTATCACCTTGTCCAAATTCTGCGAAATGTATCAGCCCAACTTAAACATTTGCATAGATGAGGGGATGCTTCTGTGGCATGGGCGCCTAGCTTTCAGGGTGTACAATCCCCAGAAACCCGTCAAATATGGAATAAAATCCTACATCTTGTGCGATTCCGATACAGGATACTGTTTTTACATGAAGCCCTATTGTGGAGAAAGCGCTGCACTGGAAGACACAGTTGTCTCTTTTCTTGATCGCCTAGTAGGTCATGGCTACAGATTGTTTATGGATAACTTTTACAACTCTGTACCACTGTGTGAGCGCCTACTTGATATGAAAACCCATGTCTGTGGTACAATTAGGAAAAACAGGTGAACCACCGGTCAATCGAGATGTCAGAAATGCTGACCTTCAGATTGGGGAAACAATCATGCGTCACAACGAAAATGTGATGGTCTTGGCCTGGTGAGACAAGCAACCAGTGAAAAATGGTTACAAAATTCCATCAGAACAACATGGAACGTGTTGAGGTATGGAAGAGAGGCCACCAAGAAAAAGTTGCAAAGCAAAAACCAGCATGCATTGTGGAATACAATAATGCAATGAATGGCATTGACAAACTAGACCAAAACATTGTGTACTACCCTTTTGTCAGGAATTCACACAAGTGGGCGAAGAAATTTGTCACGTATCTGTTTCAGATCAGTTTGTTCAACGCTTTTGTCATTTACAAAGTGAAAAACCCACAGGGTAAGTGTAACACTCTCCTCATTCATCCAGAGTGTTATAAAATCATGGACCAGCCAAGACTATGCTGGTGGTGGGGAATAAAATGATGACCATCCAACTGAAAACACTCCAAGAGCACCACACAACACTGACCCAAGAAACGTGCTGAATGACAGTTTTGCTGTTCATTAACTTGTTCCAATCCTGCCCACTCCCAAAAAGCAACACCCAACCAGAGGATGCAGAGTTTGTGTACTTAAGAAGGAGACCTCGTTCTGCTGCAAAAGTTGTGCCGTCACCTTGTATCTTGGAAAATGTTACTCTGTGTACCACTCAAAAGCAACTTACAGTGCCTAAAGTTTTATTTATTTTACATTTATTTCTATTTTTTTTTCTTTTTGAAGGAAATGACATCTGAATGTATTCTGCTTGAAAATGCACTCCTTTGATAAACATGCTTTTTTCCCCTCAGCTTTTTGTTTAGAATGTTGTATTTTTGACAAAACCAACCTATGTTCAAGTGGTGATTTAAAAAAAAAAAGAGCAAATGAAGGTAAAATAAAATGTTTTCTTTTGTTTAAAACCAGAGGCTTGGATCTTTATTTTGATATATAGTATGCTCATATATTCATAGAAGAAAAATATTCTGCCGGTGGCTGGCAACTTTTTTTTTTAAAACGCTGGCGGGAAAGAGTTAACTGTTTTCAGTATTGATAAGTTACTTGAGCACCAAATCAACATATTAGAATAATTTCTGAAGGATCATGTGACACTGAAGACTGGAGTGATGGCTGCTGAAAATTCAGCCCTTTTAAAAATTAACAGGAGTAAAGTACATTTGAAATATATTAAAATAGAAAAGTTATTTTAAGTTGTAATAATATTTGCCAGTATTAGTGTTTTTAATGTATTTTTGATCAAATAAGCTATTTTACCGTCTTTGTAAATAAGTGACTTCTTTCAAAAACATTTTTAAAAGTGATCTTACCAACCCCAATTTAATGTTGACTTAAACGACACAAAACTCTTAATCTCGTAATAAATTAATGCTTTTCTTTGCAGTGCACTGGAGGGAAAACCTGATGGCCAGTCATCCCCTGAGCGCACAGGCCCTACTTCCCTGGAACAAGCCCCAAACCCATCTGTGACCAGTCAACGGGAGAAGAGAGTTGCTAGACCACCCAAAAAGAAGTTTCAAAAGGCGGGGCTTTACTCTGATGTGTACAAGACTGACGAGTAAGGATGAACACACTCATCAAGCCCGTCTTATTATCTAACTTTCATATACCAGGAAAATAAACGTAACCTCTCTCCATTTCCTCATCAGTCCTCGCAGTCAGCTGCTACAGCTGAAGAAGGAGAAGTTAGAATACACTCCAGGTGAACTTGAGTATGGCCTTTTTCCTGCCCCCATTAATGTTGGTGAGTTTTTAATTTAAGCTCAGCTTGACGTTGTGACCTAATAGTCTGCAGATTTTGACAAGCATCAGTTAATTTAGCACCATATCTAATTGCAGTTTGGTTGACAGTTTGATTTAGGAATCATTTTTCGACATAACAGTTTTAAAGAGCTATTATTTCAACAAGTAAGCTTGTGGACTTGCCAGTATACAGCTTTCATTGTCATTCCTAACTAGTTTATTATGTATGGCCCCATGGGCAATCAGGCTGATTAGTTATGGTTTTTGAGTTATGAGGTGATTAGTTGATTCAATATTGGAATGGTGCAGCCTCAAGTGAAAGGACAAAGAGATTGAATTAATAACTGCAATTTGTCTTCTGTGTTTGTCCAGGGAAATATTTGAGACAGAAACACATTGATTTCCAGCTGCCTTATGACATCCTGTGGCTTTGGAAACATGATCAGGTAGCTCCTTAAAACCAAATCTTTCTTAAAGCTGACAGCTGCTTTTGTCATTTATATTTTTTGCTACAAAATCATTTTATTAATCAGTAATGTGGTCTTGATTTCCAATAAACATCCTTAAAACAAGATACCTATCTACTTGTAGGATATGTAGTTTATAATCTTTATTATTTTATTATTCTTTATTAAGTTTTCAGAGAATGTATTTTTCATTAAGTTCATGTTTCTTTCCTCATTGGCAAATGTTTTTTCCCTTGTTGTAAGCATAAATCAAAAAAAATATAGTAAGGTTTATGCTTCTTTATGAAAAAAATAATTTGCCAAAGGGGTAACTTAAATCAACGTAGTTCAGGATATATTTTCTGAAAACAAGTTTTAATTTCTAAAACGATTTTTTGCAGTTTAATGCCTGATTCTCAGCAAAGATCGTTCTACTAAATGATTCATCTTTGTTCTTTGTAGCTCTACAAGAGACCTGATGTGCCTCTCTACAAGAAGATCAGATCCAGTAAGGAGATTTTCATTATTTTTTGTCACTACCCATAAGCTCAACAGCTCTGTAGAGCAGAACATACTTGTGTTTCCATAAATATACTGATTTGACAGGACTGAGAGTTGTTGATTCCTTCATTACTATCCTGCTCTCTTTTTTGCACACTTTGTGTTTTGCGTGCATATGTTTGCAGATGTTTAAGACTAATGCATTAATATGTTCCTTCTTAGATGTCTATGTGGATGTGAAGCCTCTTTCTGGCTATGAAGCCACTACCTGTAACTGCAGGGCACCTGAAGAACACTGTGAGAACGGCTGTCAGGATGACTGTCTAAACAGGTAAGAGGCTTACACCTTCTCTTCTGCTTACCTATTAGTGCAGTTGTAGTTCAATAAGTGGATCCCATTGGTTTCTCTTCTCTGTCTGTCTCAGGATGATCTTCGCTGAGTGTTCTCCAAGTACATGTCCATGTGGCGATCAGTGTGATAACCAGCGTATCCAGAGGCATGAGTGGGTGCAGTCCCTCGAACGCTTCCGGGCTGAAGGGAAGGGCTGGGGGATCCGCACCAAGCAGTCCCTACGTGCCGGCCAATTCATCATCGAGTATTTGGGAGAAGTGGTCAGCGAACAGGGGTTCAGGTTAGCCACATTTTGGCTTTAAACAAGAGGAGACACAGACTTCAATTAGTTAAAACACACAACAGTTTGGTTAATTCCATTATGTGAAGCTCAAATGCTATGTATAAACGTTTTTGGGAATGTAATATTTTTTTTTCCAGTTTTTATCTTACGTTGGTTATTTTTATATATATATATATATATATATATATATATTCTAACTAAGAATGTGAGGGTAGCAACCACAGTGCATTATTAAAGGTATAGTTCACTCAAAAGTGAAAGTTTGCTGTTAATTTACTCGCCCTCAGGCCATCCAAGATGTAGCCGACTTTTTTTCTGGAGTAGAACAGTAAAGAAGATTTTTAGCTGAAACTCTGGCCCTTGGTGATTCATAAAATGCAAGTCAGCAGCTGCCTGTCTTTGAGAATTGAAAAAAAGCATATCAGGGGACACAAAATTAATAGCTGTGGCTCTTGACGATATCAGGGGTTAAAGCAAAAAAAAATCCTGAGCCTGAACTTTTTCCCAGGGGTTGCGGGGGCGGACACATACCCAGGGTTATTTGGCAAACAACAACAAAAAAAGAACATTATTTGAAAATGATTTTCCTTGAAACTAACTAGTAACGTATCTGCCATTGCCATTAGACTACAGACTACAGATTATGGTGGGATATTTGAAACGGCAATACCAAGAAAGTTTACTCATTACAATATGGTGCAAACACATGTAACATTTAGGATGCTCTTGATATCAAGTTTTGCTGGTTAACGTTGTCCTTGACGGTAACAAAATTACATTACATTTCTGAGATTTTGTTCAAAAGAAATAATGGTAAATTAAATACTAAGAAATTAATATAAAATAGGAAATATACAAAGACAGTTTACTACAGAAAACTACAGTTCAGTTCAATTCACAACAACAAAAACATTAAAATGGTCCAAGAACTGGTAACTTAAACAGGGTTCGTACAGGTACTGCAAAATAAAATTCCAGGACTTTCAAGGACTTGCACTACTTTTTTGGTTTTCAAGGACTAAAATCAGATCTCACTTATCAGTCAATATTGTTATTATCTTTCAAATTCTAATAAATAAATAAAATAAAACGAAATGGTACAAATAAAGTGCGGCACATGCAAAGAATGCAATGACTGTGGCAGCTTTAACATTTGAAAGGATACTATGGCAAAGTTAATCGCTTTCCTTATTGACCTGAAGAATGAAAGCTATATCATACACTTGGAAAATTATGAGCTTTATCACGTTTATAGACACTAGGGGTGTGACAATACACTTAGCTCACAAGGTGAGACAAAATGCAGATACTTGATTCACTAGAACGAGACAATGTTTTAATACTTTAAGAAATTAATTAAAGACAAAATATTTGTCTTTTAATCACAAAAAGTAAAACAATGCAGTTGTATTATTTTTTTTTTATATACTTTATTTTTTGACAGATTTTGTTTTAGAACACACAAACAGAAAACGTAAACCAAAATATCTACCACAAGACACTCGGGTTCACATAGAAAAAAGAGCAGAAAGAGAGAAAAAAAAAAAACTTTAACAATTAACGACAACAGTTACATGAGGTCTTACAAGAAATCAAGAACCGCATAGTACAGATAGAAGTTGAGGTGCACTTTGGACGCAGTATATAACAATCCCATTTCCTCCAATAATTTTCCCCTTTATTCTTCTGTAACCATAGGGAGAAGGTCATTTTTTCCATAGAACATATTTGACTGACAATACTTAGGAGAAGATCCATATCGGGAGGGCTTCTCTTAAGCCAACATTTAGTAACTGCTTTCTTGCATGCAACTAAAAAAATCTTTAAGAGATAACTATCACATTTATTCAAACCCTCCGGTGTGACCCCTAGAAACATAGTCGGAAATGACACATCTATGTTAAAGCCTATTACCCTTGATATTAATTGCCCTGCCCTTTCCCAAAAATACTGAATATGTGGACATAACCAAAAAATGTGGGCAGAGTCTGCTTGTACAGAACCACACTCCCTCCAGCAAGGGTGCTGTTTCCCAGAGAACTTAAATTTTTGCATAGGGGTTATAAAAAATCTGATCAAACATTTCCACCCAAAATCTCTCCAGATTAATGAATGAGTCGTAGAACACTGAGTTTTCCATGCAAGAAGCCATACGTCTTCTGATATTTCCTCCCTCATGTCTTTCTCCCATCGCTGTCTGATATATTCCGTTGAATTTTTATTCATTGAAGAGATAGCACTATACAGTTTGCCTATGACCCCTTTGATATTTTCACCCTTATATGCATCTATAAAAGTCTGGATCAATTTAGCTTCTGGTCTCTGTCCAGAAAAAGTGCCGTACCTGTAGGTTGAGATCAAAAGTCTGACATAGGTTCTGAAAGTTATCCAAATCCCAGTTTGATATAATTTTACAAAGGGCAGTAATACCATGAGATGCCCAAGTCTTATATCTGTGGTCATGCAAAGCTGGAGTAAAGTGTGGATCATAGGCCGGCTAGTCCAATACTTTTACCTCCCTTTGAAGCTTAAAACGTTTAACCACCTCCATCCACAGCTTGACAGAGTGGCCCACACATTGATTCTGTATTAGATGTATATCATTTACTTGCTCTATGCATCCTAGAACCGATTGTATAGGAGTGTCCATCAAAGACAATTCTATATCCTTCCATTTTGCTGTATAGTTAGGACAACACCACAATACTAGTGGTCTTAACTGTGCCGCCATCTGATAATCCCTCAGGCACGGTAATGCCATGCCACCCCTCTCCCTTGGTAATTGCAGGGTTGCATATCTTACTCGGGGTCTCCTCGTTCCATATAAATCTAGAGATATGTTTGTCCCATTCTCTAAGCTGTTTTACGAGAGATCCCAACTGGCAGTGCAGTAAATAGATATAATAATTTGGGTAATATATTCATCTTGATAGCTCTTACCCTGCTGCCCATACAATGCAGTTGTATTTTAAAATGTTTAACTAATCTAGGGCTTAACTAATGATTATTTTGACAAATGAGTAATCTGATGTTTTTTAGTAATACAAATAGAACTAAGTGAAAAACAGGCTTTAATATGAACATGAATATGAATAAAGTAACGATGAGGCAATAATAATTGGCCTCAAATAAAGTATCAAAACCAAGTAAATGGTTTTTTAATTGTAATATTTGGCCACATGCAAAGTCAGAAACTTTTATTTTGAAATCGCAATGTACAATACATCACATATTTAGAAATACGTTGTTGTATTCTCCTGTGTTGGCATAGGTTTAAATGATTTACGTTACAAATCAAGTGAGTTTTCCCAGATGAACGTTAAGCAACCCAAACTCACCGCATATGCAGAGGAAGAGTTCAGCCCCTTTTACACATACAGTAAATTACCGTTAAGAGATCATGTGTGAACAGGACCTTTTCAAAAATACAGGTAAATGCATTCTGGCAATCATATCGTTCTTATGGAGATGACATGATTACTCTGAGCTGTTTACAAAGCTCCGCTGCTTTTTTAATAGCTTTTCTATGTAAATATGACGCTTGATGGAAATCTTTGACCATTGCGCCTCACAGCTTTTTCAGTGTGTCGCGCTCGAGACCCAGGCTTCTTTTCTATTCATCAGCTGTGACTCTGCAATTGGATACTATTATGCGCGTCTCGTGTTTATAAGAGCAAAAACTTCTGATTGGCTAGTAATGTTAGTTTGGTTGAGAGTGAAAGCTGTGTTCCTCTCATACATTGGTAGGCGAACTCATGAACTCGAACGTGATATCAACAAGTGTTTTTAAATGTAGGACGACTATCTTTTTTTCCCCGCAGCCGCACACCGGAGATCCGGCATGGTGCCGGAAAACTTTAAGCCCTGCGATATATTGAGGTGTTATGAAGCAAAACAATTGGTCTGTGCAAGAAAATTATAATTATTTACAGCATTATTACCTGCAATCCATAGCCTCAGACAATGGGAAATCACATTATTTTTTGTGAACTGGTTCATTCGGACAGTTTGTTTTAATGAACTGGTTCAATTCACTCATTTGTTTATATAATCACGCAATGATGTAACGTATACCAAGGCTCGACAATAAGGACTGCCCGATGGCCCGGGGCCAGCGTGAAAGACGTTCGGGACAGTAGACTGATTTGTCACTTGCCCGATCAGGCCACTGCAGCGTCGGCACGACATTTTATCATTTGCATGTGTTTTTAAGACTTGTTAATTTAAAAATTCAAGCGATTAAAAAGCATTTGGGTTCGAAAGACAACTCTTTCAGTACTCGCCTGAACGGGCAAATACATACAAAAGTATGTCAAAATACCCGTCCTGGCAAGTAACTTTGTAGCTTTAACAATGAATGGACACAAAGAGGAGAAAATACTGTAGCAGGCAGAACAAGATCACTGTTCACCATGCGCGAAATATAGGACGAAAATCCAAATATTGTATTTTATGAATGCGTTTTTGAGGGGAACGGAACTGACTGTTTTCAGAAATGGCATTTTCTTTTTATTTTGTCTCCATATAATGCATTTAAATTAGTGTTAATACGCGCAGTGCTGCTGTGTTTACAGTGGTAACCAAGGAAACGCTGTATCACTGTACCGTACCATAAGCGCCGCCTGCTTTCAGAGAGTGAATCTGCGTCTCATTCAGCCCACCTGCTGTTTCTGTTTCATACCGATGTTTTCTGTAGCATTATTTCACATAGCCTAAGTCAGGTTATTCTGTTTTTGCTTCAGATTTTGAAATTATACAGTCTAATAATAATCAAACATTGCACTTTTTTTTCAATTCATGATTAAAATGCTGTGGTTGGCTCTCATTTCAAATAGCTATGAAAAATCAAGGTGCAACACAGAGTGAAGAATATGCAAATGTTATTTTATATGTGATTTTTTCCAATTTCTGTACCTGAACATCTACAAACATAAAAACCTAAAGCATTTCGTTTCTATTTTTGTGCTATAGGCCTATATTTAATTGTGCTATTACTTGTAATTTGTTCATTTGTTCTTATTTACTGGCTGTCACTTGTCTTTAATAATGTTTAAACTTTAAATTTATGTTTATTTTTGGCTAGTGATTTTTGCTGTGGTATCGAAATTGAAATATAGAATTGTAAAATTTAATTGGTAACTAAAATACTGGTGTCATATAACCTTATTTATTAGAATACAAGATAACAGATCAAAAACAATGATAACAGCAACTATTTTATTTTTTGTGGCAGGGCCGGGCCAGTAGAAAAAATCCTTAGCGTTGATCCCTGTATACGCAATAATATTAAGGCACCCAATAATAATGTGAACATGGATGTTTTAAAAATATATATATTTTTTTTTTTTAATACATTTTTAAGAATATTATACTTTCAGCAAGTCTGTTTTGTATTTAGGAGTCGCATGATGGAGCAGTACTTCTCCAACAGTGGCCACTACTGTCTGAATCTGGACAGCGGCATGTTCATCGACAGCTACCACATGGGCAACGAGGCTCGCTTTATCAACCACAGCTGCGAGCCCAACTGTGAAATGCAGAAATGGTGAGTGATGAGTCACTGAAGAAGTACGGTAAAAAAATTCCATAAGCTTCTGATTATCTGAAACAGAAAGGTCATTTTTAACGATGAGTCATTGGGGACGTGGACAACCACAAGTACTGAGAGAGCAATGACTTTATCCTTTAGAAATTGCTGAATTATGAGCAAGCCGTGGTCATGTTGACCAAATTAAAGAGGAAGAGGTCACTGCTGTTGAAACTGTTGTTTCATAAATTTGTTTAATTAGTCAGAATCTAAAAGATTATATATTAGCAATGTGAACTCAAGATCCAGGTCAGTGACCAACATCTGCTTGGTACCGTGACAGAATTACACACACGTTGAGTGTTGGTGTTCACACACAGTCCACAGAAAAATGTAATCTCCTCCATCTCTTGCTCTGTCTACGTTTTTCTCTTTCATGCACACACTAAAAACAGTGCTTGTAGGCTGGACGGTGGCAGATCATCCATCTTGTCACAGAAGAGCGATTATCTGTAGCTTGTGTTTTAGGGTGGGGGACACAGCTGTGCAGCCCAGTGGTTAGTTGTTGGAGCGCACACACACCCACACACCCACATCTGTGCCAAAATGGCCTCATTCTACCTTATTGCATAATGTACAACTCAGCCTAGTTGTTCAGTATCAAGCCCAGAATGCTTGATGTTTCTTGAGTTAATTTGCTTTCAAGGCTCAACATTCATACGCAATGCAGCTACAATATATTAAAGCAGTAAGACAGACAAGACTTCTACCGTGGTTACACTACTGTTCAACAGTTTGGGGTCAGTAAGATTTTTTTTATTTGGAAAAATTTTGTTTTATTCAGTAAATTGATCAAAAGTGACAGTAAAATGTTTACATTGATGCAAAAATTATATTTCAAATAAATGCTGTTATTAAAGAGTCCTGAAAAAAAATTAATCACTGTTCCACAGAAATAGTAAGCAGCACAACTGTTTTCAACATTAATAACAATAAGAAATGTTTCTTGAGCAGTAAATCAGCATATTAGAATGATTTCTGTAGGATCATGTCACACTGAAGTAATGGCTGCTGAAAATTCAGCTTTTTCACCATAGGTGTAAATTATATAATAAAATATATTCAATTATAAAACGGTTAGTTCTATTCCTCGATTCTGATTGGTCAGCAGCTGTGTTTAATTCACGATACAGCACAGCTATGACCGCTTCACCCAACGTTCTGTGTATCACTGAGCAACACCCTTAGCAACCAACCGTAGTAACATAAACAATCAATAATCTAGCATTAAAACTGTTCCGTGTATTATGTATTTCGGCAGAATTAACTGTTTGTTATTTATTTAATGAAGTATGAGTGACCCCTGCTGGCGTTATGTTGCATCTTTCATCTTTAACTTTGAGACCCCGCCCTTCCCCCATCTAATAAAGGCTTCTCACACAGAGATATGTTGATTAGGGGTGTTCGGTTCCAGGTTTTTCCGGAGTCGACTCCGACTCTCGACTCCCACCATAGGAGTCAATGGAATCGACTCCTCGACTCCATTTAGCGTGACTGTCCAAATTAGTCTAATTTAGCGGTGACATTACCTTTAAATGAGCTATCACCGTTGTTTGCTGTTGCCGACACTTAATATCACAGAGGGAAAAGTCACGAAAAACAGCCGTGGTGGAATATTCTCTCAGAATTAAATAAAAAATAATATATTCTTTAATGAATTGTTCACATTATAATGGTCAGGGGATGGCGCTAAACGCATATTGTCTTAAACAGCATTGATATTAAAAAATAAATACAATAGGCCTAAATACAAAAATACATTCGAATGTAGGCCTACACGTACTGATTTGTTTATTGTGTGTCAGTTTTTAATCATTTAAGCTTAGTTTAATGATTGAATAGCCTATATTGAAAACCAAATGTAGCCTATAGGCTATTGACTGCATTAAACATAGGCTAACATTGCATAACAAAACTTCAATTATACAAAGCTGTCACAGAAGCATGTATAATTACAAACTAAATTTACTATTCCACACCCGTTTCACACATACTCCTTTTGCGTTTTTTCCGTTCCCATGTTGAACAATTCACTCGATGCGTTCCGAGCGGTGCGTATGCAGCATCGCAGCGATCGTTTCCGCACCGAGTCAATTTTTGCTGTGCTGCACACACTGAATTAAAGTGACAGGGCATTGCTCACATTAAAACTGTACATTGATACGAAATGTATTAATTGCACCATAAATGCATATAGGCTAATTAAAGTAGTTTTAGCTATAGGGGTAAAGCAAGGAAAAGTACCCTAACTTTTAGATAAACATGGTAACCGATGGCACTCGTGGAGTTAGAAAACCAAAGTTCTTTTTATGACCAACAGGGTTACTTGTAATGTACAGGTGCATCTCAATAAATTAGAATGTCATGGAAAAGTTAATTTATTTCAGTAATTCAACTCAAATTGTGAAACTCGTGTATTAAATAAATTAAATGCACACAGACTGAAGTAGTTTAAGTCTTTGGTTCTTTTAATTGTGATGATTTTGGCTCACATTTAACAAAAACCCACCAATTCACTATCTCAACAAATTAGAATATAGTGACATGCCAATCAGCTAATCAACTCAAAACACCTGCAAAGGTTTCCTGAGCCTTCAAAATGGTCTCTCAGTTTGGTTCACTAGGCTACACAATCATGGGGAAGACTGCTGATCTGACAGTTGTCCAGAAGACAATCATTGACACCCTTCACAAGGAGGGTAAGCCACAAACATTCATTGCCAAAGAAGCTGGCTGTTCACAGAGTGCTGTATCCAAGCATGTTAACAGAAAGTTGAGTGGAAGGAAAAAGTGTGGAAGAAAAAAATGCACAACCAACCGAGAGAACCGCAGCCGTATGAGGATTGTCAAGCAAAATCAATTCAAGAATTTGAGTGAACTTCACAAGAAATGGACTGAGGCTGGGGTCAAGGCAGCAAGAGCCACCACACACAGACGTGTCAAGGAAGTTGGCTACAGTTGTCGTATTCCTCTTGCTAAGCCACTCCTGAACCACAGACAACATCAGAGGCATCTTACCTGGGCTAAGGAGAAGAAGAACTAGACTGTTGCCCAGTGGTCCAAAGTCCTCCTTTCAGATGAGAGCAAGTTTTGTATTCATTTAGAAACCAAGGTCCTAGAGTCTGGAGGAAAGGTGGAGAAGCTCATAGCCCAAGTTCCTTGAAGTCCAGTGTTAAGTTTCCACA
>NW_015548326.1:99133-101857 GCF_001515605.1 Sinocyclocheilus anshuiensis
CACAATTTGAGTTGAATTACTGAAATAAATGAACTTTTCCACGACATTCTAATTTATTGAGATGCACCTGAGATGCACTTTAACATTGCGGTATTAAAAAAATTCTTATCATAACAAAAATAAACACCGGTATTCGGTATGAACCAGTATACCGCCCAGCACTACTATAGGCTATTGACTGCAAACATCAGTTATACAAAGCTGTGACAGAAGCATGTATAATTAAAAACTAAATTTACTATTCCACACCTGTTTCACACATACTCCGTTTGCAGTGCGTGTTTTTTTCCTTTCCCATGTTGAGCATTCACTCGATGCGTTCCGAGCGGTGCATATATGCAGCATCGCAGCAATCGTTCCCACACCTATTTTTGCTGTGCTGCACATGCTGAATTAAAGTGACAGGGCACACGTTAAAAATGTACATTGATGTACATTTCAAAATGTACGTTAAAAATGTACATTGATACGAAATGTATTAATTGCACCATAAATGCATATAGGCTAATTAAAGTAGTTTTAGCTATAGGGGTAAAGCAAGGAAAAGTACCCTACACTTTTAGATAAACATGGTAACCGATGGCACTCGTGGAGTTAGAAAACCAAAGTTCTTTTTATGACCAACAGGGTTACTTGTAATGTACAGGTGCATCTCAATAAATTAGAATGTCATGGAAAAGTTAATTTATTTCAGTAATTCAACTCAAATAAAGTAGTTTTAGCTATATGGGTAAAGCATGGTAACCGATGGCACTCGTGGAGTTAGAAAACAAAGTTCTTTTTATGACCAGCAGGGTTTCTTGTAATGTAAATGCAAAAAAACAAACAAAAAAAGGCATGAGACGGCTGTTTCTGTCAATGGTAAGTATTAATTTAAAATTGTGATAGCCTACTACCTTAACGTAAGAAAAGTAGACTGTAGGCTGTGTTTACATGTTTCGCCACTTGCTTGAGCATCTTAATATATAAACTTAATATATAAATCAGTACAGAAGTAAAATGCATTTAATAATATTAACATGAATATGTCTCAATATTATCATATTCATATTCACATTCATACTCATATTCAATATAAACATGAATATGTCTATGAAAGATACCGTGTGAAAAGATAATCACTATGCTGAGAGAGAAAAAAAATAGTAACAACGTTCGAATTTGAAATAAAAATAACAGTGGTAAACAGCCGCGGATCATAGCGCACTGAGCACACTAAATAAAGCACACTGAGCCCGTGCTTCTTCTGCACCGCATAGGCTACACACCGCACACGGACTGCACAGCAAACGGATCCTCGCTTAATTTCGTTCACTCTTTAAAGGTCCCGTGAAATGCTTAGAAACACGCAGCGTTACTCTGTGTTGACGTCATTTTAACTGAAACAGGAAGACAGGGCGGGTATAAACTTAATATATAAATCAGTACAGAAGTAAAATGCATTTAATAATATTAACATGAATATGTCTCAATATTATCATATTCATATTCACATTCATACTCATATTCAATATAAACATGAATATGTCTATGAAAGATACCGTGTGAAAAGATAATCACTATGCTGAGAGAGAAAAAAAATAGTAACAACGTTCGAATTTGAAATAAAAATAACAGTGGTAAACAGCCGCGGATCATAGCGCACTGAGCACACTAAATAAAGCACACTGAGCCCATGCTGCCTCTGCACCGCATATACGAACCGCACACGGACTGCACTGCAAACGGATGCTCGCTTAATTTCGTTCACTCTTTGCTGATATAGAGCACTCAACTGCCATGCACTATATAGGGATTTGAGAATCAGTGAAGACATCAGCGATTTCGGAGTCGACACCGAGAGTCGATTCCAGTGCTGGAGTCGACTCCGACTCTAGGGCTATTCAGAGTCGAGGAATCGACTCTTTTGGAGTCGACTCCCCATCCCTAATGTTGATGTGTGTACACGTCTGTGTGGAAGCCCTACAGTTTCCGAAGTGAAGAAGGAATATTACTGAATTTATTAGTTTTCTGTTTCAGGTATGATTCTGTATGTCCATCAGTTTACACTGTAATGACACTTGCAAACTCACGCTGTGCGGCGAATCGGTCTGTTTGAAAACTAAAAGACGGAAAACAGACGTTTCCTCATGCTGAGAGATAAGCAGATGTATGTGTGTGAGAAAATATCATATATGGTGTTAAAAAAAATGACACTGCGGATAAGAGCTCCTATTCTCTGCTTTTATTTAAACTCCATTAGATGAGGCATGTTCGGAACATTCTCTTGCCTTTTACTGTTGCTGTCAGGAACAATTTTTTAGCGAAGGACAGCATTTAACGAACTTGCTTCAAAAAAGTAACATTTCAATACATACATTTTTGGTTTTAATATTTTTTTATTGTGTGGTAACCTTTTTATAAAAGCAATAAGGTACTCGAGGCCATGCTGTATCGTGAATAAATCACGGCTGAAGGGTGTTGTTAGGCAAGACGCGACGCGGAGTGCCTGCAACCCCTTCAGCCGTGATTTATTCATGATACAGCACGGCCCCCTTCAATTCTTTGTTATATTGCAGCCATTTGCTAAAATCATTTAAGTTAATTTTTTTTCCTCATTAATCATTAATGAGCACCCCATATTGACAGAAAAACATAGAATTGTTGACATTTTTGCAGATTTATTAAAAAAGAAAAACTGAAATATCACATGGTCCTAAGTATTCAGACCCTTTGCTGTGACAC
>NW_015548326.1:105030-110152 GCF_001515605.1 Sinocyclocheilus anshuiensis
ATGTCCTCACATCTCAGTCGACGTCATGACTTTGTTATTTTTTTCTCGACCTATCTAGCTGATGCAGCGATTATCCACTAGTGCTTAGCACCGCCTCTGGCAGTCATCTGGAATTCACAGAACCACAGTTACATACGTAACTAGCATTTCCGAAGTGAGGAGGGAATATTACTGAATTTATTAGTTTTCTGTTTCAGGTATGATTCTGTATGTCCATCAGTTTACACTGTAATGACGCTTGCAAACTCGTGTTTTAAAACTAAAAGACGGAAAACAGACGTTTTCTCATGCTGAGAGATAAGCAGATGTATGTGTGTGAGAAAATATCATATATGGTGTTAAAAAAATGAATGACAGCGGATGATAAGAGCTCCTATTCTCTGTTTTTATTTAGCTCCATTAGATGAGGCATGTTCGGAACATTCTCTTGCAGTTTACTGTTGCTTTCAGGAACTATTTTTAGCTGAAGGACAGCATTTAACGAACTTGCTTCAAAAAAGTAACATTTCAATACATACATTTTTGGTTTTAATATTTTTTTATTGTGTGGTAACCTTTTTATAAAAGCAATAAGGTACTCGAGGCCGTGCTGTATCGTGAATAAATCACGGCTGAAGGGTGTTGATTTATTCACGATACAGCACAGCCTCGTACCTTATTGCTTACATAGAAAACAGTTATTTTAAATTGTAATTAATATTTCACAGCATTAAAAAAAGGTTTAAAAAAACGTAATGACCATTTCTTTTGAATTGTAAAGTATATATATATACAGTGGGTACGGAAAGTATTCAGACCCCCTTCAATTTTTCACTCTTTGTTATAACAAAGAGTGAAAAATTGAAGGGGGCCTGAATACTTTCCGTACCCAATGTATATATAAATATTAATATTGTAAGTATATTATTATTGTAAATAATAAAATAAAAGCTTTTTAATTTCTGTGCACGTGACTGCACGGTGATTTGAACATGGCTTGTACAATCAGATTATAAGAGCCACGACAATCTGTATTATTGCTTTAGAAACTTGACTAAGCTTGAGCTCGAGTCTGTCTTTCTCTCAGGTCGGTGAATGGAGTGTACCGTATTGGTCTGTTTGCTTTGAAAGACATCAACAGCGGAACAGAACTGACATATGACTACAACTTCCACTCCTTCAACACAGAAGAACAGGTATGTTGGAAGAGTTGTGGTCACCCGTATCCTGCATGTCTGGAACGTGCCTGTCTGAAGCATGTACATACACATGCACAGTGTGTATATATGCAGCTGTGTTTTGTAGCGGATGCTTGTACTTCATTCGTCCGGATCGGCGGTGTTGATTCAATCACTCATAGCCACTTAATAATTTCAGCCACAGAATCTAGAAGGGATGGGACTCCAAAAAAAATTAATTTTGTAAGCGTTTATTTTTTATTTATTTATTATGTTATATTATATATTATTACATTTCTATTTACTTTTTTTTTTTTTTCATTTAAGCATCAGATTTTTCATTTGTGTTTGTTTATAGATTGAACCTCTAGTAGATGTTTAACATTTTTCTCTTGCTTGCCAAATGATGTTTCTCTGCTCTTGTTGCTATGCAGCAAGTCTGCAAGTGTGGCTCAGAGGGTTGCCGTGGCATCATTGGCGGCAAGAGCCAGCGAATCAATGGGCTGCCTGGAAAGGGGGGCGGAGCCCGGAGGCTGGGGAGACTGAAAGAGAAACGCAAGTCCAAACACTCACTGAAGAAACGGGTATGACAGTTCATTCAATAATGATACACTACTATTGGCTTCAGTAGCTACTAGTACAACATTTTCCTAATGCAAAACAACTTTTGTTTCTATTTGACCTTTAAGGAGGAAGAATCCAGTGACAGCAGCAAGTTTTACCAGCACCTTTTAATGAAGCCTATGTCAAACAGAGAGAGGTAGGATGCCATCACATACTTTTTATTTTCTGGGCGCTGGTTTTAAAGGGTCATATTTTACATGCTTTGCAAGTCTAATTAAAAGTCAAGGATGTTTTTGTACCAAAAACAGTCATAATTTCAGTTTACATTTGGCACATTGAATTAAACGGTGTGACTTTAAATGAAAATGACCTCTAATATAATAGACTAATCTCTCATACTCAGACATCCTCCACTGATTTCTTGTTTAATTTAGAAACTTTGTGCTGAAACATCGAGTGTTCCTGCTGCGGAATTGGGAGAAGATGCGGGAGAAACAGGAACTTCTGAAGCGAGAGGGAGAGCGAGAGAGGGACAACAGTGGTCTTTCTCTTTACACCCGCTGGGGAGGAGTCATCCGCGATGACGGCAACATCAAGTCAGGTGTGTGTGGACGTGCACACAAGTTATCAACTTGATCTCAAGTTTCTCATTATTCTGCTTAGAGTCTTCAGGTCAATGTTGCATGATTAGCATTGTGCTGCTTTTTTCCCCAGATGTATTTCTGACTCAGTTCTCAGCGCTGCAGACGTCACGCTCTGTGCGCACACGCAGACTTGCGGCAGCCGAGGAGAACATGGAAGTTACACGCACTGCACGCCTGGCACACATCTTCAAGGAGATTTGTGACATGATCACAAGCTACAAGGGTAAACGGATGCTAATTCATTCACACAAACACCATCATACTCACACCCATAAAAACCTGCAGTTTTTGCTATTGATTGTATTGTTGGCAGTCTCTTCAACGGCTGCATAATCATTTTCATTATGATTGCTCAGCAAGAAGCAAAGGTCATAATCATGGTGTAGACATTGAGTTTGACATGCATTTGTAGTTTGTGAACTTATCAAGTGTTGACACTCATTAGTTATTTGTTCTGATGGAAATCTCATTTTAAATGATTTAGTTATGCAAAATTCAATTAGTGAGGTATGCGATTCTGCAAAAGGCTTTGATTATGATATCATCTTGAACGTTGATTCTACTTTCAATTTAATCTTAGTGCATTTTTGTTTTATTGCCTCAGTGTCATGAGACTTACTTTCACATAAACACATTGCTTATGACCTGCATTCTCACATAATCAGTTGCTTTCTTGTTCTTTGAAGATTCATCTGGTCAGACTCTCGCTGCTCCGCTGCTTAACTTGCCTTCGAGGAAGAGGTGAGAACAATATTATGTTCTTAGTACAGATTATTTCCTATATAAATATGTACTTTTTGAGTATTTGGTGCAGTTAAAGGGTCTACAGAGGCTTTGTTGTTAGAGACCTGCAAATATGGCTGTTATAACATTCTGACGTATTAATAACTGCAGTGAGAACAGTCTAAGTTGTGTTTTATGGTCACTGTGGCGTCTTCATCTTTCACAGCAATACTTACTTTTTGTGCTGTGTCCATATGTGTCCACAGGAATGTACAGTACTATGAGAAGGTCACCGATCCGCTAGATCTCAGTACCATAGAGAAGCAGATCCTCACTGGACACTACAAAACTGTCGAGGCATTTGATGCAGACATGCTCAAAGTGTTTCGCAATGCTGAGGTTAGTGTCACTTACACTCATTACTCACAAATATGATTATAGCAGGCTATAATGTAAATCATTATGATATCATTATAGGTAATGATAATGAAAATAATTATAATTAATAAAATAATTGTAGTTAATGTAATAAATACAAATAAATAATTGATTTGGAAAAATGGTGCACTCTGTAATTTTGTCCTCATTAAAAAAAGTGTCAAAATAAAAATTAACAAAACCAAAAATAAAAAATAGTATAGAATAAAGACAAAGATTTTTTTTTTTTACAATGAATTCATTTCATTTCATTTTTATTTCAAACAAAGAAAATATATATAAAACAAAATATACAAACACAATAAATGTGTTGCAACATAATATAGGCAAACCCACATCTACCAAATGCTGCAAACAATAATTACAAGTCCGAAATGACTTTTCTAAATTAGACATGTAGAAAACACTTCAAAGAATCTTCTCTGGCTTATTTTGTATTAGTTTCCTTAATCTCTCTTGTACATTTCCTTATTCTCAACAGAAATATTATGGCCGTAAGTCTGCTGTAGGTCGTGATGTGTGCCGGCTGAGGAAGGCGTACTACGGTGCGCGTCATGAGGCTGCTGTCCAGATTGATGAAATTGTGGGCGAGACGGCCAGTGAGGCCGACAGCTCTGATTCGCTGGAGAGAGACCACGCCCACCATCACCATGACGGAGGAGGCAGCCATGACAAAGACGATGATGTGATTCGCTGCATCTGTGGCATGTACAAGGATGAGGGGCTCATGATCCAGTGTGAGAAGTGCATGGTATGTGCTCATAAGTAAGATTACGGATTTGAATCCCTAATCTCCCTGTTGAGGAGAGCTGTGACCAAACTAAAGGTTTTCACCTGGTAGACTGTAAAATTGGCAAGAAGTGATCAGATTTCATATCTAGGGACCTGAATATTAAAGAGGCTTGGGAATAGTCTTTTGTTACAAAAAGCAACCATCTAGAACACCATACCAACTGCTTTGCAACATCCTACATACCAGGGGCGTTTCCTCCGAGGAGGCAAGGGAGGCAGTGTCTCCTCTCCTCAAAAGTGGATGAGAAAATAATCGATATTACAAAAATAAAACAACGCAAATATGACTAAATATAACATTAAATGTCTAAAAGTCACTCGTTTTTATAAAGTAACACTGTCCCAACAGCGACACCCGCAGGTAAAGTTAGAGCGGAGGCTTGCCTCCCTTCGGTCCATTAGACTTTCTACAGAGACCCTAAAGCGTGCCGTCATTGAGTTGAATGGGGGAAAGTCACGTGAGAGGAGGCAATGCCTCTGTCGCGCTATAATTGGATATGATCGGTTATGATTGGATGTGATTGGTTCGTGTGATAAATCCCGCCTCTTGTTTTCATGCGAGCTCTTGGCCGAATGAAGAAAATGATGGCGTTATTGACTAATTATAAAGTAATTAAACAACTCTCCTGCTTAGATATCACTGCTTTGTGTCACATGAAATGACTGGAAAACGTGATGACTGTGTCAGTTTTTAGTGAGCATTCAGCTTGATGAAATGAAAGATGTATCTTCGTGCCTGTGACAAAGTTTACAGGGCTTTTATGACGATGACCCGAAAATAAGTTGACTATTAAAAAGAACAGC
>NW_015548326.1:110180-116273 GCF_001515605.1 Sinocyclocheilus anshuiensis
TATATATAACTGCCTCCTCATTTTAAAACACCACCGCACGCCACTGCTACATACCATTCGGAACACCTTAGCAACACCCTGGCAAGAACCAACAGTTTTTTACCTACATAGCAACACCCTAAATACCACTCAGAACACCTTAGCAACACCCTGGCAACCAAAAACATCAACAGCCTACTAACTGCATAGCAACACCCTAAATACCACTCAGAACACCTTAGCAACACCCTCAAACTGCATAGCAACACCTTAAATACCATTCAGAACACCTTCGCAACACCCTGGCAACCAAAAACATCAACAGCCTACTAACTGCATAGCAACACCCTAAATAACACTCAGAACACCTTAGCAACATCATTGCAACCACCTACGACACCCTTAATACCATTCAGAACACCTTAGCAACACCCTGGCGACCAAAAACATCAACAGCCTACTAACTGCATAGCAACTCCCTAAATAACACTCAGAACACCTTAGCAACATCATTGCAACCACCTACGACACCCTTAATACCATTCAGAACACCTTAGCAACACCCTGGCGACCATCTACAACAACCTAGCTTTACTGCAGCAAATTTTCCACCGACCAACAACACTCGTATTTTCTTTCGAAAATGTGAAAAGCTCCATATCTTTTTAAATCTGTAGTCTACAGGTATTTTATGAAGACAGGCAGACAATATTTTTTCTATTAGGCAAGATATGCTAATATCAAGATGGTAAAGTTGTGTCAAAGTCGTTTTTGACGCGATCGACCGGGGTTCGAATCGCGTTTTGCTGAACTTTTTTTTCCTACTTTTTCAAATCAGATATCACGTCGTTGTTATTGTTAAAAACATCAACAGCCTACTAACTGCATAGCAACTCCCTAAATAACACTCAGAACACCTTAGCAACACCCTGGCGACCAAAAACATCAACAGCCTACTAACTGCATAGCAACTCCCTAAATAACACTCAGAACACCTTAGCAACACCCTGGCGACCAGCTACAACAACCTAGCTTTACTGCAGCAAATTTTCCACCGACCAACAACACTCGTATTTTCTTTCGAAAATGTGAAAAGCTCCATATCTTTTTAAATCTGTAGTCTACAGGTATTTTATGAAGACAGGCAGACAATATTTTTTCTATTAGGCAAGATATGCTAATATCAATTTTAGTTTAGTATTATTTCTATACTATTATAGGATGCATTCTTATTTTGACTTGGCCTTTATTTTTATATTTTCAGTTTAGTTTACGTTTTAGTGAGTTTGCTATGTGGTTTTATAATTTTTATTAATTTTTTTCTTTAATATTTCTAAATAGCTTTATTCCATTTTTTTAGTTTTATTAATTTTAGTATGTCAACCTGAACTTATTTACATCAGTTTATGTGCTTTTATAATTTGTATTTATTTTTTTCTTTAATATTTCTAAATAGCTTTATTCAATTTTTTTTTTTTTTAGTTTTAGTAATTTTAGTACGTCAACCTGAACTTATTTACATCAGTTTACATTGCAACATTTCTAATGTTGAAGTTTGTGTTTCATCTAATATTTATAATTAATTATTCATTATTCATGTTGTTAATGTAATATGTTGTGTATTGATTTTAAACCATGTGCAATTGGGGGAAGTATAGGTAATCTATCTCTCGGTTTCTGTCGGTCAGGTGTGGCAGCACTGTGATTGTATGCGTTTGGAGGCGGATGTGGAGCATTATCTCTGTGAGCTGTGTGACCCTCGTCCAGTGGACAGGGTATGTGACCTTTCAGTCTGTGTAACTTTACAATTCTTTCTTCCTCTCTGACTGTGTTTAGCACGGCCATATGGTATTTTATCACAACATTTTAAAGGTCACCCCAGGATTAAGATCTCCTCTGTCATTCAGGAAGTTTGGAACTCTTGAAAGCTGTTTGTGTGTGTGTGTGTGTGTGTGTGTGTTTGTCTTTTATGCATTTCCTGTCATGTTTCAACAGGAGGTCCCAATGGTGCCCCAACCCAGCTATGCCCAGTCAGGATCCATCTATTATATATGCCTGCTTCGTGATGACTTACTATTGCATCAGGGTACGTGCATGTGTGTGTTTGTGAAATGAAATCTGCACTACTGTTCAAAGGGTTGGGGTCAGTTTTTTAAATTTTTTTAAAGAAATTAATACTTTTATTCAGCATGGACACATTAAATAGATAAAAAGACAATAAAGACATTTATAATATTACAATTTCTGTTTTTGAGCATTCCGTTCATCAAAGAATCCACAAAAAATATTAAGCAGCAGAACCGTTTCCAGCGTTGATCAGAAGACATGTTTCTTGAGCAGCAAATCAGCAGATTAGAATGATTTCTGAAGGATCATGTGACACAGAAGACTAGACCAAATTACATGCTTATAATGGCTGCTGAAAATTCAGTTCAGGAATAAATTGTTAAAATATTTTAAAATAGAAAACAGTTATTTTACACTGTAATAATATTTCACAATATTACTGTTTTTACTGTGTTTTTGATCAAATAAATGCAGCCTCGGTGAGCATGAGACATTTTTCAAAAAACTTACAGACTCCAGCTGTAGTGTATATTGTAATATTTTGGTTCAAATGGTTTCCAGATTGGCCGGCATATTTAAGTTTATTTATGTTTGCATGTGGTTGTTGCAGGTGACTGTGTGTACCTCATGAGAGACAGCAGACGCACAACAGAAGGTCAGCCAGTGCGTCAGTCATACCGCCTCCTGTCTCATATCAACAGAGACAAACTGGACATCTTCCGTATCGAGAAACTCTGGAAAAATGAAAAGTGAGGGTCACCACACTCCCAATTTTTTAAATGTTTCCTTATTCAATTCTTTATCTAAACTCTTAATTCAAAATTAAGCATTGACATCCTTGTTGACCCTGGAAACACATTCCTATCATCCAAACAGATTTTAGCGTAAAGTTTAGGCTAAGGCTTGAACAAAGTTCTTATCCTCCTGTCAATAGCTTCTGGTTGTAGATGTAGGATTGTTTGAAAGGAATATGTCTTGCTTGACTAAATCGTCATTGTCAATGCTTGTTCTGTTAATCAACAGAAGCATGGACCTTAGATTTGTTCTTGACTCTCTTTTTCTCTCTTTAGAGGTGAGAGGTTTGCCTTTGGTCATCACTACTTCCGTCCCCACGAGACGCACCACTCTCCTTCCCGTCGCTTCTATCATAACGAGTTGTTCCGAGTGCCTCTCTATGAGATCATACCACTGGAGGCGGTGGTGGGAACGTGCTGTGTGTTGGACCTGTATACTTACTGCAAGGGTGAGACGTTCACACATACAACAGTTTTACATAAACAAATCAACAGTGAGATTCAAGAAATGTACTGAACCAGATGTTACTTGCTGAAAACCCCATACACTTTGCATACTAATGCCTGCTGCTCTTGCTAATGGATTCAGGTCGTCCAAAAGGGGTAAAGGAACAGGACGTTTACATCTGTGACTACCGGCTGGATAAATCGGCACACCTGTTCTACAAAATCCACCGCAACCGGTACCCAGTGTGCACCAAGCCCTATGCGTTCAACCACTTCCCCAAGAGACTGACGCCGAAGAGGGACTTCTCGGTGAGTAATTGTATAAGCTGTGAATCTCACAAAACTGATAAAGAAGTGAACAAAAATAAGAAGGATTTTTAGAACCATTAAGATTTTTATTATAATAACAAATATTTTAATTATTTATTATTTTAATTATTTTAATTAGACATTAATAATTATATTATTTTGTGTAATATTACATATTTTATTATTTAATATGGCTATATTGTCACAAAATAAATTTTTGGTCTTTTAATGGTGCACATTTTAATATTTAATATAAACTGTTACATTATATCACAAAATGTTTTCTTGGAGGGTGAAATTTGACCTGAACGTTTCTTTTCTGAGATTCACCCACAACAAATTATTGACAATAATATATATATTTTTTTTGTATTCATATTTTACATTATTACTTGAGAAATTATGCTATTAATATTAATAATTATTATTCATATTAACTCTTTTGTTACTTTGTTTTTAAAGTTTGATATATTACATTACAGATGTTTTTTTTTTACCTAGACATTTCTTTGTGAGTTTCAGCTAATAATTTATTTTATTCATATTTTTACAGATTTAAATGGGAAATAATTTATTAATATTTATTGATATTAATAGTTGTGTTACTTTGCGTTTTAATATTACTATTCTAATTATGTATATGTGTGTGTGTGTGTGAGTGTGTACAATTATTTTTTTATTCATTTCTGAGATTCACCCACAACAAATTATTGACAATAATATATATATTTTTTTTGTATTCATATTTTACATTATTACTTGAGAAATTATGCTATTAATATTAATAATTATTATTCATATTAACTCTTTTGTTACTTTGTTTTTAAAGTTTGATATATTACATTACAGATGTTTTTTTTTTACCTAGACATTTCTTTGTGAGTTTCAGCTAATAATTTATTTTATTCATATTTTTACAGATTTAAATGGGAAATAATTTATTAATATTTATTGATATTAATAGTTGTGTTACTTTGCGTTTTAATATTACTATTCTAATTATGTATATGTGTGTGTGTGTGTGAGTGTGTACAATTATTTTTTTATTCATTTTCTTTTTAAGGTTGACATTTTAATTGGACATTCCTTTTTGGGAGTCACCCATAAATTATAGCCCATCATTTTTTATTGTATTCATATTTTGACAGTTTTAGATGGGATGGGAAGTGGCGTTATCGACTGTCTGTAAATCTGATTAAATTAAGTCTGCTTTTTTCATTGTTGACGCATAACTAATTAACTCATGCTAGTTGCTTCCACTTACTTTTTAAAAATGTTATCTCTGACTACAGCCTCACTATGTGCCGGATAACTACAAGAGGAATGGCGGCCGCTCTGCCTGGAAGAGTGAGCGGCCCAAAGGTGCATCAACGTGCGATGAAGAGCCCTCCCCCAGCGCATCATGTGATCGACTGTCTGCTGGCTTCTCGAGAGATGGGGACGAGGACGGAGGGAGAGGAGCAGAGGGAGAGATGGAGACCACGCAGGAGGACTCCAGCGCCCCTGTATCCCAGCTATCCACATCACAGGAAAGGAGGACAGGTGGGGAGGAAGAAGACATGGCCGAAGAAGAGGAGGGTGGAGAGAGGGTAGAGAGGAGAGAGACGGATGAGGGCTCCCGAGAGAGGGGAGGAGGAGGGCGGGATGCATTGGACACCCCATGCTTATCCTCACTCTCCTCTTTACCTCTTCATCCATCAATCCCGGGAAGAAGAGAAGCACAGAGAGAGCGACTGAACAAGATTCTGCTCGACCTGCTGCACCGGGCGCCCAGCAAGAATGGTAAGAGAAAACAAATATTTATTTAACCAAAAGGCTTTAGTAACATTACATTCCTTCCAACCTAATTAAATTTCTTAAATTAAATAATGTAAAAGCCTCTTTATTGTTGCCTTTATTTTGGGCGTTCAATAACCTAATATTTCTTCTTTGTTGCTCCAAGCACAAATACTGAATGCTCTTTTGAAATGGGAAGATTTCTTTGAAAAGGACTTAAAAGAATCACTTAAAGTTTCTCAAATGATTCACTGGAATATTGAAATTCATTGAATTCATTCATTGAAAATTCACTGAAATATTGAATGCAAACTGTATTAAATTATATCACAGAATTTATTTATTTTTTCATTCTGATTTTTGTAGGGGTAAAAATGTGACCTGGACATTTCTTTCTGTTACCCATAAATGTTAATATGGTCAGTAATTTGTTATTTTATTCGTAATTTACAATTTTATTATTCATATTAATGATATTACATCACATTAATATTCATTATGATATTACTTTTAAATTAATTATCAATATTAACAGTATTATTATTTTGTGTTTTAAAGTTTAATATAACTATATTATAGTACACTACAAAATATTATGTTGTCTTATTTTTTTTGTTTACTTTTTTTTAGGTTGAAATTTGACCTGGACATGTCTTTGTTAAATTCACCCATAAATGTTACCATGATCAATCATTTGTTTTTCATATATATATATATATAT
>NW_015548326.1:116786-158180 GCF_001515605.1 Sinocyclocheilus anshuiensis
TACTTTTTAATTTATTTTTTGATATTTTTAGTTTTTTCAGTTTAGATGGGAAATATTATGTTTATAATGTTTAATGTAATTATTAAGAATATTTATAATATTATTACTTAATATTTTAATATTTAACCAGTTTTGTTTTGATTAATTAAAAAAAAACTTCATAAAGAACTGATTCTTAGACCTTATTTTATATACATAAAAACAAAAACAAAAAAACACCATGTGTATTCATAATCTGCTCTTGTAGCCCCACACTACTACAAATCTAATGTAGCCTCTAGTTTGATGAAAACCAATGTCTTTATCTCTCTCTTACAGCGATAGATGTGACGTATCTTCTCGAGGAAGGCTCTGGTCGCCGCCTCCGCAGACGGACACTTGGATTGAGTGAATTTATTTGCAGGAAGTAATGCTGACAACACTCTGCCGAGCAGCCTGCAGAGCAGCAAGAGAATAATGAAAATGGAGGAGCAGAGGTGGACTACACCTGGCAACAAGGGGGAAAGCAGCAGTGAAAGGCGACACGTTCATATTTATATCTTGCAGCTTCTTTTTCTAGAGCTACAAGAGAGACCAGCCAGAGCTTTGTGCACTAAGGACATGCAATTTGCTGCAAGTCGTCAACCTTGACACATTTAAAAAGTATAAGTGTCAGACATAGGAAAGTTTAAACTGAAGAAAAAAGGCGACGCTTTGAAATTATAACCGAATTATTGCAGATGAACTATGACTTCACTGGTCAAATGTGTCCTATGACTAAGTGGTACTATATTTGGCCTTCGTTTCAGGTGCAAATGGAAAAATGGGAGTCCGGCGCCACCTTATGGTCGACAATGGAAATGACTTGAGTACAGCCAAGAAAGAAAATGAGGCAAAAAAAAAGAATTAGAAGCATCATAGGAGGTGCAGTGTAGCGCGCACACACACTGCTCATAGACTGAGAAAAAGAGAGAAAGTAGAGACCTGAGAAAGAACGTTGGCTAACTGCACTTTTAACAACAACAAGGACATCGTTCGCTCCCGGAGATGTACGGATAAGACACACTAACACTCATGCAGTATTGATCAATGCTGTATGATAAAGCAAAACATAAATATGTTATCTTCTTTTTCTGTTTGTTTTTTGTTATACTCTAATTACATTAGGAATGGAGCACGATGGGGGTATCCATATTTGTGAGCTAGGGACTTCGGGACTGGGCTGGAATGTTTCGCTTCTGTTATTGTGGCCATTGTGATTGGTTAGAATGGCTGCCAGCCCCCGCCCCTTTTTAAAAAGTATTTAATTCACCAGCTCAAAAAAACAACAAAAAACAAAATCTAGAAGTGGAGGTGCGCTGGCTTTATAGAATGCCGTTATATTGAGCGTTTTTTTTTTGTTTATGGTAGTGTGTGAGATTCTTTACGGTGTTTGTGTGTGTGTGTGTGTGTGTGTGTGTGTGAGAGCCCATTCTAATAATATAAATACGAAAGAGGAAACAACTAAGGGCTTGACAGCAGTTAATAAACAGTTAAATTCACAAGAACTTATTGTATCATGTGATGTCATATTTTTTGTGAGTGGCTTGTAGGGCAGGTGGGATGGGGTCGGGTCCAGGTTTTAGTGTTGTTGTTTTCTTTTATTGTTTTTAATGGCCTTTAATGGTTGCCATGGAGAATGTTTATAAACAAAATCATGATGAGAGTTTTGCTCTTAATGCATCAGCTATGACAGATAAGTATATCAAACCCCTTAGATGGACCGACAAGAAAATAAAAAAAAACAATGAAAACTGACAAACGAAAGGAAAATTGTATAGTGCCAAGCTATGTATATAAACAGACGGCAAAATGTGAGAAATGTCTCCAAAAGCAATATCTTGATGATGGATTTTGTGTATTGTATTGTACAGGATTCAGCCCTATATGTATTATTATTGTTATTATTATTATTATTACGATTCTCATGATTATTATGCGATTTGTATTGACAGAACTGTCACATTTAACATTACGAGATGTGGACGAGAAAGCGGCAGATATTATGATTAATAATCGCAACAAATTTCCTGCGCAAGCGATAAACCGTCTGAAAGTTTGTTCCTCAGAAACATGAATTGAGCTCAGTGCGAGAGGGAGCATCGTCTGATGGACTTTGTCGAAGGGGACATCGCAGTGACCCCACACCTGGCACCCGTCACTGTAATAATTAATATTAACATTATTATAATTATTATTATTCATTTTGAGGAGAAAAAGATATATTGTTCCTCGTTTTTTGCTGCAAAGTGTTGAACACTAAAAAAACAAGCCAACATAAAAATGTAAAATGATATTTTGGCAGAAAAAAAAGCTGTCAACCCAATATCATGTTCTTAATCTCCTTTTTCATTTTAATTTTTAATATTTTTTTTTTTCTCTCAAATGAGAATTGGACATTGTTCTGTTTTTTGTGATAGCGGTCATAAATATAATGCTTGTATTTCTTGTATTTGTGTGTTTTTGTGTGATTTGTTTAGTTATTTTTAGACAATCACAGAATAAGATGCAAGCATTGTATATGGACAGACTGACAGGCATTTTGTGATGTTGTGTACAGTTTGTCGAAACTTCTTCCACTCTGGTTCAAAGTTTGTAATTATAAAGTCATGAAAAATGCTGTTGGTTTTTACTTTTTTGTTTTATATTCTATTTGTTTTGTTTGTTTGTTTGTTTTTTAATAAAAAGCACTACATTATTGTGAATATACTTGCCTGTTGCTCATACATTTAGCAGAGAGTCTGTGAAACAGTTCTTTACTAGGTCATAACCGTTATTACTCCAGGTATACAGACAAATCGAATTTTAACTGTATGGACAGTCATTACATCTTCAAATAAAGTGAATTTTAACTATTGCGTAGCACATTGACATTGTGTACCATCATTTGAACTAACAAATACATATAATAAAAACACTTAGTAAATAAATACGTTTAATGCTCTCTAATTAATGTCACACATAACTGATGTTTTCACATATATTGACTTTGATGCAGTTGCTAATTCTTGAAACATTTATCTGCCATTTGTTTTGAAAAAGGCAACATTTTTGCTTTGAAATTATTACAAGATGATCAAAAAAAATGTTATGTTATCTTCATGTCTGTACTGTAGTTACTAATGTGGTTCGGGTTGAATTAATCACTGTGGTACGTCTGGTCAAAACGCAACAAAGATGCTTCTTGATTCACAGAAGATTTATTCCACTAGCATGTACAAACGTGCGTGTTTGTGTGGGTTTTTAGATGCACGCACACGATTAAACACCACTAGAAATTAGGAAAACTCGTGCACTCCACACTCTACGGATTTATACCAACAACTGATGATTCTTATGACGCACTTTACAGCGCATTCTAGCATACTCCGTAATTCCTTAAGGGG
The DNA here is from genome assembly GCF_001515605.1 of Sinocyclocheilus anshuiensis. Taxonomy (NCBI): domain Eukaryota; kingdom Metazoa; phylum Chordata; class Actinopteri; order Cypriniformes; family Cyprinidae; genus Sinocyclocheilus; species Sinocyclocheilus anshuiensis. The sequence continues at coordinate 120,191 of NW_015548326.1, forward strand.
GCAGTAACAGTCCACAGTCATTAAATAGTCCAACACATACCAATATAGCTCTATTACCTAAGAGTGTCTGAATACAGAGACCTTTGCAACAGCCGCCCCCAAATTTGCACAGTCAAATTTGCTTACTCGGAAGGGCTCGAAACTGTGCCCATGTCTGGGAGTGCTGGTAGCTTAATGAAGCGTGCTACAGGTCTGACATATGTTCTGTCCTTAATGCTAACCTCAGCAGTTCTGATTCGTCCATCAGCACCAGGGAAAACATTAGTAATCCTGCCTACTGGCCAGAGAGCTCTAGGTAACTGTGGGTCCACAATCATGACGATCATGTCTGGCTGCACTGGATCCTTTTCCCTCTGCCATTTACTACGGGTTTGTAGGTTGGGCAGGTAGTACTTTGTGAAGTGCGTCCAGAACTGATCAGCAAGCACTTGAGAGTGCCTCCACCTACGGCGGCTTAAGAGCTCAGTTTCATGATAAACTGTTTCATGATAAACTAGCCGCCCCATGAGAAGAAGGTTTGGAGTCACCGGGTTGGGGTCGGCAATGTCTGTGGACACGTAACCCATAGGTTTCGAATTCAGTATTCCTTCTATTTCAATTAGAACGGTGTTCAAGACTTCCTCTGTAATGCTCTGCCTTTGTAAAGTGGCATACAGGGCAGACTTGATAGATCTAATCTCACGTTCCCACACTCCTCCAAAATGGGGACTACTGGGAGGATTGAATCTGAATTGGATTTACTGTTTGGCAGCAGATGTCTGCAGGGTAGGACACAATGTTTTGAATGACTCTTGGAGCTCCCTTTCTCCCCCTTTAAAGTTTGTGCCTTGATCCGACAGCAACTCTGAAGGTTTTCCTCGGCGGGATATGAAGCGTCTTAGAGCCATCAGAAATGAATCACTATCAAGGCTACTTAAGAGGTCGATGTGGACAGCACGGGTTGTCAGGCATTTAAACAAGATACCCCAACGTTTCTCACCTTGTCTACCTATTTTAACAGTAAAGGGGCCAAAACAGTCCATTCTGAGGGAGATCTGCCATCTGAGGCACTGTTGGTTTAGCTCGCCACCTTTGACAATCAGGGCATGAGTGTTGTTGCCGTTCTCGGAAGGGCTCGAAACTGTGCCCATGTCTGGGAGTGCTGGTAGCTTAATGAAGCGTGCTACAGGTCTGACATATGTTCTGTCCTTAATGCTAACCTCAGCAGTTCTGATTCGTCCATCAGCACCAGGGAAAACATTAGTAATCCTGCCTACTGGCCAGAGAGCTCTAGGTAACTGTGGGTCCACAATCATGACGATCATGTCTGGCTGCACTGGATCCTTTTCCCTCTGCCATTTACCACGGGTTTGTAGGTTGGGCAGGTAGTACTTTGTGAAGTGCGTCCAGAACTGATCAGCAAGCACTTGAGAGTGCCTCCACCTACGGCGGCTTAAGAGCTCAGTTTCATGATAAACTGTTTCATGATAAACTAGCCGCCCCATGAGAAGAAGGTTTGGAGTCACCGGGTTGGGGTCGGCAATGTCTAATGTCTGTGAACCCATAGGTTTCGAATTCAGTATTCCTTCTATTTCAATTAGAACGGTGTTCAAGACTTAAGACTTCATGCTCTGCCTTTGTAAAGTGGCATACAGGGCAGACTTGATAGATCTAATCTCACGTTCCCACACTCCTCCAAAATGGGGACTACTGGGAGGATTGAATCTGAATTGGATTTGCTGTTTGGCAAGCTCTGTCTGCAGGGTAGGACACAATGTTTTGAATGACTCTTGGAGCTCCCTTTCTCCCCCTTTAAAGTTTGTGCCTTGATCCGACAGCAACTCTGAAGGTTTTGAAGGTTTTGATATGAAGCGTCTTAGAGCCATCAGAAATGAATCACTATCAAGGCTACTTAAGAGGTCGAAGAGGTCGACACGGGTTGTCAGGCATTTAAACAAGATACCCCAACGTTTCTCACCTTGTCTACCTATTTTAACAGTAAAGGGGCCAAAACAGTCCATTCCCGTAGAGAAGAATGGTGGTTTGAATATCTGCAGTCTGGCCTGAGGGAGATCTGCCATCTGAGGCACTGTTGGTTTAGCTCGCCACCTTTGACAATCAGGGCATGAGTGTTGTTGCCGTTTAACTGCCTCTCTTTCGCGTAAAATCCAATATTTATGGCGGAGCTCTGCAAAGACCCGTTCCGAACCAGGGTGATGCAGCTCTTTGTCTATGTCCTGAATGAGAAGTTGGGTTATTTTGTGGGATGGATCTAGAACAATTGGGTGGACAACATCTGCATCCAATTGTAGACTCAATTGTAGTCTCCCACCAACTCGGATGAGCCCCATTGTGCTGTCATACTCGGGTGCCAACGTTATAAGGCGGCTAGAGGACGGTACTGGTTTACCTGCGACTAGAAAGTCGAAATCCTCGAGAAAACTGTCAATTTGAACTTTCCTTAGAATGTCTCTTTCTGCTGATTGATGATCCTCAGCTGAAGGATCCCCTTTGTTACCTGCTTCCGCGTGGCGTAGAAGTGCTGTTGCTTCAACTAAGGCTTTAAAGCTACTAAACTGTTGTGGGTCAGGCAAGGACTGAACATCAACGACTGTTACGTGACTACAGAAAGTAGGCTTCTTCAATTCAGCAGGATTCTCAGATGTGCTTATGTCAGGGGTAACGGGCCAGTAGCAGGGCAAGTGCCAAAGATAATCTGGTCCTTGTCTCCATGTTTTGTCTGTGGCTAGTTCCTTCAGAGTCTTCCCACGAGTAATGTAGTCAGCTGGGTTATTGATGGATTCCACATACCGCCAGGTGTGTGCACTTGTAAGTTCCTGTATTTCGGCAATTCTGGTGCCCCCAATTGTAGACTGCGGCGTAGTCTCCCACCAACTCGGATGAGCCCCATTGTGCTGTCATACTCGGGTGCCAACATTATAAGGCGGCTAGAGGACGGTACTGGTTTACCTGCGACTAGAAAGTCGAAATCCTCGAGAAAACTGTCAATTTGAACTTTCCTTAGAATGTCTCTTTCTGCTGATTGATGATCCTCAGCTGAAGGATCCCTCCCACACTCCTCCAAAATGGGGACTACTGGGAGGATTGAATCTGAATTGGATTTACTGTTTGGCAGCAGATGTCTGCAGGGTAGGACACAATGTTTTGAATGACTCTTGGAGCTCCCTTTCTCCCCCTTTAAAGTTTGTGCCTTGATCCGACAGCAACTCTGAAGGTTTTCCTCGGCGGGATATGAAGCGTCTTAGAGCCATCAGAAATGAATCACTATCAAGGCTACTTAAGAGGTCGATGTGGACAGCACGGGTTGTCAGGCATTTAAACAAGATACCCCAACGTTTCTCACCTCGTCTACCTATTTTAACAGTAAAGGGGTAATGTTCAGAGTAAGCTCTTTAGCTAGTAAGGAAGCTAATTGTGTACCTGTAAGAGCTGCACACAGTTCCAGTCGAGGCACAGATAACTGGTGCTTAGGGGCTACTCTTGACCTGGCTGTGAGGAAGGCTACTTCAACACTTCCCTTTGGATCCTCTGTGCGCAAGTATGCTACAGATCCATATGCCCTTTCGGAGGCATCACTGAAAATATGTACTTGCCGACTACAGTTAAGGGAATCCAACTGGGAGCTCACATAGCAGCGTGGCAGTGTGATTTGGGAATTTCCCTTTGCCAATCATGCCAGGTTTGAAGAATGTCAGTTGGCAGTAGTGGGTCGTCCCACTCTCGTTGCTTAGCCCAGAGACTCTGTATAAGGATCTTGGCCCGAGTGATAAGGGAACAAGGAACCCGAATGGGTCGTACTGGCTCGCTACTACTTTGTATATATTTCTCACTGTGGGAGTTGGACAGTTGTCGAGGCGGTTTTTGTATCCAAGAGTATCAGACTGACAGATCCAACGTAATCCTAATGCAAGTTCTTGAGGGTCTGATTCGGTTTGGTTAAGCCAAAGCTCACTGCTTTCTGATCTGGCTTCCTTTGGCAGATGATCGATGACATTAGGAAAGTTGCATGCCCATTGTTGTATTCAAATGGGCATCAGTTCAAATCCTCCTTCTGCCAACAGGTTCCTCAGTGTGTTCACCAACACTTTAGCCTCACCAGGATTTGCAACACTCTGTAGACAGTTATCTACATAGAAACACCTTTCAAGGGAGTGGCAGACATTGTCTTCTGGCTGACTGTGATCAATTACGTGCTTCTGTAGTGCGTATGTCGCACAACACAGACTGCAGGTAGTCCCAAATGGGAGCACTTGCCACTCGTAGATGCGAGGGGGTTCCTCTCTATTCAGATCACGCCATAAAAATTGGAGGAGGGGCTTATCCTCGGGCAGTAGTCTTACTTGATGGAACATGCCCTTTATATCGCTACTAAGAGCTACAGCGTGCTCCCGGAATCGTAGCAACACACCAAGTAAGGAGGACCCCAGAGCTGGTCCAGGCAGAAGCAGTTTGTTCAGGTTCTTACCTCTGTATAAGAAAGAGCAATTAAAAACAACTCTGTTTTTCCCATTATGGCTCACCATATGGTGGGGAATGAACCATGATTCTTGATCTTTCTCCGTTAGTTTCTGCTCTGGTACTTCAACCACATAACCTGCCTGTTTCAGTCTCTGAATTTCAGCTCGGTAGGCCTCTGACTTTATAGGATCTTTAGCCAGACGAGTCTCAGTGCTGCGCAGATTCTGCATCACTGCTTGCTTTGTAGCGTGCAATTTAGGCATGTCCTTAACTCTTAAGAGAGGCGTGGCATAGCGTTGTTTCCCATTGACGTCGATTCGAGTTGTTTTTGCCTCTAACAGGTCGATAGCCTCTTGATCTTGTTTGGATCTGGTGGCAAATTTCTCACTCCTGTAGGGCAGTACATCAAGTTGCCAGAGTTTCTCGATGTGTCTGAACAGCTCATTGGAAGGGGAAAGGATCGATATGTTGAGACACTGCTGGGTCAAAAGTTGATGTTGCACAAGCTTAGCAGGCCCTTGGACTGTCCATCCTAGTCGTGTCTTCACTGCTGCTGGTCCACCAGGAGGTCCCAGGCATACAGGCTCAATCAGGGTAACTAAGTGGGGATAGTCAGAGCCGATTAGAAGGAGGGGCTGAACACTGTCAAAGGAAGCGATTGGCAGTCCTCTGAGGTGACTATATTTATGCTGTAAGGTGGCAGCTGGGCATGTGTGTTCGGCGAGCCCCAAATGGTCTGCAGTAAATGCCCTGTGTATCTTAAACACTTTATGAGGCTGACAGGCTGGAGAGATGGTGAAGGAGACTGAAGTACCATTTATGATCTTCACATCCTGCCTAACAGTTCTCAGAGCAAGGTTTTCTGTTTTACCATGTAGCTTCAGTTCCTGGGCAGCTGCTTGTAAAAGGATGGTGCGTTCTGAACCATCATCCAAAATGGCAAATGTCTCAAGGGCATGTTCCCCATTTCGAAGAATTACCTTTGTGATCTTTAATAGAACTTGACTGCAGCCGAAGGGTCTGTCTAAGTATAGGACCTCATTGGCATTGCTGACAAGAGAGGTGTTCTCATTGACTGGTCTTTCATTTAATTCATGAAGTGCCTCGAGATGTTTGCCCTTACATACCTTACAGCTTATCTTTAAACGGCACTGTGCTGCCTGATGAGCTCGGCCACAACGCCAGCATCTCTTATTGGTTTTCACCCAGTTAGTTTTCTGTTCTTTGGTGAGCTGGCTGAAATTCTGGCACTGATTCAGATAATGCTGGGTATTTGTGCAGTAGGGGCAGAACATTATTGGTTTGTCCTGAGGTTTAGCCACACCTGAATTGGACTCTCCTAATGATGTGGTTTTGAGAGCAGGGTCTGCGCTGTGAAATATAGCTGCTGTCTTGGTGGACTTAAAGTCTTTGCGCCTGTCTCTCTTCTGGTCAGGGCGTTCCTTTCTGTCTTCGCCAAGAAACTCAAAACCACTCTCCTGTATTTTCAGCTCGTATTCAAGCCAGTCTGCAAAGTGTAAACGAGTGGGGAAGCGAACATTCAAGGGGTACACATACCTTTTGAACTCAGCTCGTAAGTCGTGAGGCAACTTGGACAACAGCCTTGTTACGTGTGAGCCACATTGAAGCTCGACTCTGCCGCTATCTCCCAGTTGGTCCAGCATGCCTACCAGAGCTCTGACTTTTAATGCAAACCTCTTAAACCCACTGACATCATGACTATGCTTAGGGTAGTAAGGATGCTGTCCAGTATCACTGTAGAATGGCTTAAGGCTGGTAGGTGCTGTTTGAGGAGGGTGTCTGGACTGTGGATAGTCACGTGTCCTCTGTTGTAGAGTTGATGCCATGGAATAGCAGTCAGGTTCACAGTACTCAGGGGTTGATGGACATGAGAGAGGTTTATCTTTAGTCCCTAAGTTTCGCAGTCTGGTAGTTAATTCATCCACCAAATTGGACATGTGTCTAGGAGGTGGGGGTGGTATATCTACTGAAGGAGGAAGGATGTCTTCATCCACTACAGGTGGAGGTGGCAGCGGCCAATCTTCATAATCTGGTAAGGGGGCTCGACTTGTTTGTGACTGGGCTCTGTCATATGGCAAAGGCACTGATCTTTGGTGGAGTGAGGATGCTGTGTTAGCACTCATTTTCTGCTGCATATCTAGCACAGTAGACTGAAGCTGTTGATTTTCTCGTTTGAGCTCCTGAACTGTTCTCAAAATCTCTGATACATCCTCAGTTGTGATTGGGTGAGATACAGGTGTGCTCTCATATCTTGGTCCGATGTGTAATGAGCGGCTTATAAATCTCTGGTCTGTCCCTGTGGCATAGTCGCTCAATGGCTGATAAATGAGAGGGGTCATCTCGGCTACCCTTTCAGTGTGAGGCTCCTGTAGATCTCTGGGATGAGGGAACATATGTGCAGCTGGAGACTGTTGGTCATAGTGTGGGAGAGAAACCTCATAATCCTCCAACCAGGCTGGAGGCTGTATTCGACGTTTAGGACGCACATCAGCTAGTTGTCCTTCTCTGATCCTCTGGTCTGGAAACATCTTCTGCAATCCACAGCAATTACTGAATCCGGCTCGAAGGACCAAATGTACTGTAGTTACTAATGTGGTTCGGGTTGAATTAATCACTGCACACTCTACAGATTTATACCAACAACTGATGATTCTTATGACGCACTTTACAGCACATTCTAGCATACTCCGTAATTCCTCAAGGGGGCAGTAACAGTCCACAGTCATTGAATAGTCCAACACATACCAATATAGCTCTATTACCTAAGAGTGTCTGAATACAGAGACCTTTGCAACAATGTCTCCTAATTTTATCAAACCTTTTGACTCATTCTTCATAAAGATTATAGTGTTACATTTAAGACGTGTTACTGTGTACTGACCATAGACTGTATAAAAACATGGACGTAGTGTCCGTAACGTAACCCGTAGACTTCCGACGAGCGTTTTGAAGCCTAAAGTAGGCGGAGCCAGCCATCGCCATCTTGGCAGCGCGTCACCGCGCGTCACTCTCGGATAATCGAAAATGGGCAAAGAGGCGGGAGCTGGCTGCTGAAACCACGCCCATCTAGCTCGACGGTGGTGACAGCAGCGGCAATCCACCTGTCACTCAAGTGGCCACGCCCTTAATTATGCAGAACTTTAAGGCTAAATATAATTTAAACGGATGAGTTATAAAAAAATTCACCCCCCTCACAGTTGTCATGAAGGGCAAAATTAGCTATATAGACCAAAATCATTTTTTGAACCAGGCTGTAAACATGTTTTTTTCTGCTGTAAAGTTGAGCATTTTAACATGGGGAGTCTATGGGATTGACTCCCTTTTGCAGCCAGCCTCTAGCGGCCAGTTGATGAATTACAGTTTAAGTCACTTCCTTGTTGGCTTCACGAGAGAGAGCGGGAGGTTGCCGCTCGGTACTGACAGAAGAAATATATTAATTTGAAGGAAAAAAAAACAGGTGTGGGTATTTATGAAAATATTTATTAAATCGTTACTCTAATTCATCTTACAGCTTATCAAATTACACCTCCAGAAAAATAGTTCCTGCAGTTAATATATGTATGATATACAAAATGTATATTTTTATTTTATTTTCTGCGTGACAGAGGTAACAATTCAACAGATGGAGCTGAAAATCTTTTTTTAAACCACCCTGCTGTCTCAGTAGTTTATAACTGTATGAATTCAAGTAAGTTTGTCAATTTTTTATATTAGTTATTTGACATTAGTTTTGTTGTGGTGACCGTTTTTGAGTGACAGGCAAGATGGTCATTTTTCTGTTTGGCGCCATCCGCTAGGTGACGGACGCCAGCTCGAGCTGTTGGCATAGCAACGAAACAACCTGAGCTGACAACCAGCTGAAAAAAAGTTACTTCACTATATATTTATTATAATTATTAATCATTTATATTAATTATTTAGTTTTGTTTTCGGCTTAACCAACTGTTGGTAATTTTCCGCTTAAACGATGAAAAAACGAGTTGAAAAATCCTCCAAGGAGAAAGTGGACAAGGCGGATTCTGTGACCGACGAAGAACCACCTAAAACCGCAGGTATGTGACTGTAAAGACAGATAGACAGACTAGATTCTGGCTTCATGTGATCGTTAAATAACCAAAATATATGCCATGTCCAAAGATAGGCTGTTTGTTGGAGTTAAAATGCTGTGTGATAGTCCCTAACGCACATAAAGTCAACTGAATGTCAGTGTGTTTTTGTATCGCTCACACTAGATGATTACCAGTGTTCAGGAAATCTGGAGCAGGACTTCACAAAACTGTGTAAACTCATGGGTGTGAAAGACATCCCTTCTGTGAAGATAAAGCAGTCATCATCTACAAATAGAGGAGTTATGGGTAAATACTGTGTTGTACATAAGACGTACATTATAATGTCTAACGTTACTCTACTAAAGGATTATATTTTTATATTGCCGTATGGTTTATTCTTAATACTATTTATTTGTCTCTTTTATTAAAAACTCAATTTTTTCCTAATAAAAACCATAACCCGGACTGAAGAGGACAGTCAATTTCAGACATCCTTAGAAAGTAAAATGACAACATGGTCCTCTAAGCCTTGCCTCCGGATAGAGCTGGAGAACGAAGACCACGGCAGTGTAAAGGAAGTCAAAATATCTGGTAAGGCTGTTGCTTCTTCGTAAACAATAAGGTGTGGCTGTTCACACTCCTAAGAAATGTTTAATATCAAAATGTCTTTGTTTATTATTGTTGTTATTTTTAAAAAAAAAATTTTTAATTTAACACATTTTACATCAGTGTACAAAAAAGAACATATAGTGATATACACATACACGACATGGGGGCAAAACAAAAAACATGATGCCAGATACCCAATACAATTCACATTTTACATATTTAAAGCTGCAGTCCGTAACTTTTTTTGGTTAAAAATGATCCGAAATTAATATTTGAGCAAGTACATAACCAGCCAGTGTTCAAAACTATCGCCTTACTTTAGCCCGATTCACAACGGTTAGCTTATTATACATTATAATAATGTTTTCTAATTTGAGTGGTACGGGTAGGTTTTCGCGGGAAATTCGAGCATGGCACTGCGTCATTACGTCACTTCTGTAAACATAAAGAAGTTGTCGAAGAGTATGACAATTAGTTTAGACTGTGCAGAAATTGAAATCTACACGCTAATACACACTATACTCATAGTATGTTGATGTTGATCATAGTCATATGATGTTGTTAACATTAATCATTTGAGAATAAAGTATAACAATAATAATAATTTGAACGGTTTGATGTGATATGAGCTAACCAATCTTTAGATTTAATCACCATTGGTAGCGAGATTTATGGTAATGCTTTTTTCCTCAGTCAGAACAAACGTGGCAGACTTGTTACTTACTTGTTCAGATGAGAATATATGGTGAAAATTCTTATTTGGGTCATATTCCAAGACGTAGGCTAGAATCTGTGATTGCGAAGTACAGTAAATATCCACACCGGTGCGGTGACTGACTGCCACACATACTCTTCAGAACATTAGATTCATCCTTGCTGGAGCCGTGCCCACTCACAGCCCACACAAGCTAGATAATTCCGCACACAGCTGCAATTCCAGGTTTTCAAACAGAGATGGCGACAAAGAGGCCAAATTTACGGACTACAGCTTTAATTATACAAACATTACGTAGATTAGCCCATATAAAATCCTGCCTACATATTCTTCTAATATTCTTTTCACACACAAGAGAGGGAAAAAAGGGAAAACATTATGAATTCATCACTCCTCCACTCCAAAAAAACTAATAAAGGGTGACCGCATTTCTACATAAGATCTGATGTTCTTTCTAGCTACAGCAGCCATCCTTTCCATTACCATGTATTCTAATAATAAATTTAACCTATGGTTAATATTTAATGACTGCTTAGTTTTCCAATGTTGGAGAATAGTTTATTTAGCTAGAATTAGAGCAATGTAGACTAATTTTGCATAATGTGGAGCAACATCAGTCTCCGAAAATAATCCTAACAAACAAAATGAAGGAGACATTGATAATTCAATCCCAAGTACAATATGTAATTTCTCTATAACCCCCAACCAAAAATTCTGCACAGGACTACAATACCATAAGGAGTGGAGGTAAGTATCTACAGTACCGAGATTACATTGGACACAGATGGGTGAATTAATAAAACCCATTTTATGTTTTCTGTATTGTGTAATATGTACTCAGTCTGTGCAAAATCTTATATTGAATAAGTTGTAAGTTAGAATTATTAATCAAAGAGAACATGTTTTTACAAATTTGTGTCCACACATTAAAACCCAGGGAATGAGATATATCAGAGTCCCATTTTTCAGTAGGTAGGTACATCAACGTATCTGTACTAAGTAATAATTTATATAATTTAGATAACATTCTTTTTGAAGGTGGAACTATTCTGATCTGAGTAACAAATGCAGAAGGTTGAAGCGTATTGAAATTAATATTTATTTTATTCCTGATTACCTCCTTTATATGTAAATAATAGGGGTGTGACAAGACACTTATCCGAGACACGAGAATGGGTTCACGAGAATGAGACGAGGTTTTTAGACTTTTTAAAAGAAATCCTCAATTATGAAATATATAGGGGAAAATAGTCTTTTATTCAACTGAAAAACACAAAATGCAAAATGTGCATTTTGAAACCAACTTGTACTTTATGAAATTAAACATCTATTTTAATGAATTTTATGCAGTAATAAACAACATGTAAACACTGCAAAATGTTTTGCCACAAACTCAACTGACAGGCAAGTAATTGCACAAAAATTATAAATAGTATAAATAAAAATAAATAATAAACAACACAAATATCCCTTTAAAATGGAAGTGAAGCATTCAGTCAAGTTTACATTATTTAGTAAACTGATTTCCACTTTAATAAAAAAATATATATAATAAACACGATTAATGTATCCGTTTAAAAGAATAAAGCAGTGATTCCCAAACTGGGGGGCGTGGTAAGGCTGAGGGATCGTGTACAGTCAGCAGATTATTTTGCAAAAGAAACCTCTGCATGGTGATAAAGACTACACTGCGTAATTTTCCCTCTTATCAAGCGGCCACTTGCCTGATAAGTAAATCATTTAACGCAATATATTAATTTGACATATTTTAATTACCTCAAAATGACTCGCAGTACCCGCTTGAGCGCTCCGTTATCAGTTGTAGCAGTTGTGGTTGTATCAATAACAGACCACTAGATGGCGCGATTGAAGAATCAGAGTTGTATTGCAGGGAGCCATGTAGCGATATAAATGAACGATGATGCATGGTGCTGCTCTAAGCATGTAAGTTACACGTTTGTGAAAATACTGCCAGTGCCATGTACATAAAGCAGATGATGAATATACATATGATTCACAAATACCAAAATGGTGTGTCTCTCGCATATGGGCTTTTTGCGTGCGTGCGCACAGAAACGGTATCACTGCACGAGTACCGCACTGAAATTTCTTTCGCGCTTTCTCACGCTTGAATGGCTTAAAACACTTTAATGTTTAAACTGACAAGGCTTAAAACACGTGAGAATGATAAACTTTCTTCAGGAAGCAGCACTAGCCCGATCTTTCAGATAGGTAGATAGGTGATTAGTTAAACACTGGAGCATCCTGTTAACCGCAGGTAACATTAAGCATATTGTATTCGCAGGTGAACATAAAATATCTTACATACCACTACTGGCGAATGAGCCAGTGTAATGCAAATATGTCTGAAAGGTCTGACAAATGCCAGTAGCGGAGGATATCGTCACGTTCTCGCGAGACACATCGGATCTCACACCCCTAGTAAATAATGAATAAATTCTCCTTAAAGAATAGCATAATTAGATGTAAAATTTTTGAAGGAGATAAACTTACTATCAGAAAATGATGAAGATGAGTTATGCCGCATTGACTCCATTTGGAGAAATAAAGAGTTTTTTTGTTAAAATAGAAATCAGGATTATACCAAATTGGAGAATGTATACATGGATCAATTGAAGATTTAGTTATATTTTTAATTTTCCACCAAGACTTGAGAGTAGAAGAAATTAGTTTATTTTTAAAACAATTATGTTGTTTAATCAATGTTCCAATAAAATGTATATCACTTCATTTAATTTCATTACAATCATATTGTTCCAAATCCATCCAAGCATCATTATCTGAATGAATGTGTATCCACTTAGTAAGAAATTGTAACTGATTTGCTATATAATACATTCAAAAGTTTGGAGCGTCTAAGCCCCCCTGTAATTAATTTTTTTGCAAAATAGATAGACTAATTCTAACTTTCTTATCTTTCCAATAAAAACCAGATATAATTGAGTTCAGTGATTGGAACCATTTAGAAGGCTCAAATGGAATCATTGAAAATAAATAATTAATCTGAGGGAGGATTTTCATTTTGACAGTTGCTATTCGCCCTATTAAAGAAAGAGGCAAAGTATTCCAGCGTTTTAAACATTAGTAATTTTTGTTAATATCGGAGAGAAATTTAAATGAACAATTTCTGAAAGAAAGAAATTACACCCAAGTATTTAATATTACCTCTAACATTTTGTAACGAATCAGTCCACTGAAGGCGAGCGTAGTGAGAACCCAAGTGCAGTTTTATTTACAGTGATCCAAACATCCAAACAATAATCCGTGACTTGACTTGACATGAACAGACTTGACTAAAACAGACTTGACATGAACAGACTTGACGAGGCATAACAGACTAGACTCACCGACAGCGGGTTACAACATCAATACACGACCAGGCACAATGGGAACATGATGGCTACTTATGGCAGACAAGGAGGGTCACATGACATGAACAAACCAATGGGGAACAAGACACATGACTAAGACTACCAATCAGAACATGACACACAGACAAGGGAACCAATGGCATGAATACATGAGGGCAAGGGAAGCATGACACAAACAGCATAAAACAATTACAAAATAAATTCGAGTTCACCCACTCGAAAAATGTCCTTAAGGGCCACATCATTAAAATCCACTAAATGGCTCAGTCCACAAAAGTCCTCCACATAGTCCTCTATGGTCCGACTTCCCTGACGAAGGCTCAGAAGGCGAACAACTGCTGGGTTCAGCATAAAACAATTACAAAATAAAAGACATGAAAACATGAACATGAAACAAAACCCAAAACCCACATTACACATTTAATGAGAGTAGGGGTTGAGATGAAGGATTCCATGAATTTACTGTAACTGGAAGTATTGTAGATTTTGTCCAATTTGGTATAATCAGAAATCTGTGAATATGATGATATAATCTTGAAAATTCCGTTAAGGAATTAGCTGAATCTCGAAGATACAACAATATATCATCTGCATACAAATTTATTTTATGTTCTATGTTACCGATAGATATGCCTTGAATATTTACATTTTGGCGAACTGCCAATGGCTTTGATTACGCTGTGATATATCAATTATATTAAGTCTTCTTAAATTACTTGAAGAATGGCGACCTTTAATGAATCCAGTTCAATCTTTATGTATAATTGTAGAAATTGTTGATTCCAAGCGAAATGCAAGAGCTTTAGAAATTATCTTAATATCAGTATTTATCAAGGATAGTGAACGATAACTTGAAGGCAAAGTTGGATCTTTATCAGGTTTCAATAATAATCTTATTAAAGCTATCTTTATTTCTCTAACCATTCTGCAAAACATTGGAGCCATTATGTCCCAAAAATGTTTTAAAAATTCTGCGGGAAACCCGTCTGGCCCTGGAGCTTTATTATCATCAATGCATTATGCAACTCTGGTAAAGTTAAAGGCATAACTAAATAATCAGCTTGTTTTTTTTGTTAAACTTAGAAGATTTAATTGATTTAAAAATAATTGAATATCTATTGATTTTGGATCATTTATAGAAGAATATAATTCATGATAAAAAAAATTAAAAACCTAATTTATTTATTCTGGCGATTGTTTACAATTACCCACAGAATCATTAATAGTAATAATTGATTTTTCTCTATTATATCTAAGTTGTTGCATCATAAATTTTACTTTCTTTAATATTCTCAATCAAAAATTTTATTTTTTGTATTTGTTCCCATAAGCTTTGATCCAGATTTTTAGTATATAAGTCTATTAATTTTTTAGATTTTTCCTCTAAATTATGTCCTAAATTACTTTCTTGTTTTTTCTTATGGGATGAATATGAAAAAATTTTTCCCCTAATTACTGCTTTCCAGGTTTCCCATAATACAGATGATGAAATATAAGGGGTATCATTATCTTTAAGAAAAATGTCCCATTCTTTCCTTATAAAGGTATCAAAATCGGGATCCTCCAATAATGAAATATTAAAACGCCATACAGATGGACTTTTAATGTTAAAACTATCAACCTTTAACTGTAATGATATAGGTGCATGATCACTAATTATTATAGGATGAATTTTAACATTAATGATATTCTGAATACTAGAATTACTCAACAACAACAAAATCAATTCGTGAAAATGACTTATGAACAGAAAAGAAAAAAGAATATTAGTTTGCTGTCTTGTTTTTAATTCTCCAACAGTCTCCAAGGCCCAAATCCTCCATGTATTGCTTTATTATAGCAGCCGATTGTGAATGCTCTCTATTAATCACCTTATTAGATCAATCTAAAACTGAGTTTAAAACTCCATTGAAATCACCACCAACCAATAAAATTCAATTACCTGATAAGCTAGAAATCTGTGAAAAAAGTAGATGAAAAAATTCAGGATCATCTTAATTGGGGCCGTATAAATTAACAATAGTAAACATTTTATTTATTTTTTTAATTATTATTTTATTATTATTTTATTATTTTATTATTATATTAATGTTACGCCCCTTACCATATTGTGATGCCCTGTCCGGCCGGAGCGACGAGACACATTATACTGTCTTTTTACGCATTGCGTTGCGCCGCGTAAACATAAAACCATGTCTGCATTTGTGATCGGAGAAATGACAAACAACCAGCGCTACTCTACACTGCCCAAAAAACTCACGTTTGAATCGTTAATGGCAAATTCTTTAAATATAAAAAATATACTTACAGTCAGAACAGAACAGTGTTGTAAATATAACTTAACCACTGATTTCTAGCGGTGTCCTCTTTTGGAAGGCCAAACAAAGTAGTTTCGCTTTCACAACGAAACAGCGTCACACACCGCGGCCTTGAGTGAGCGGAGGCCTAGAGTGAGCCACGGCCTAGAGTGAGCGGAGGCCGGCTTGAGTGAGCGGAGGCCGGCGGGCTTGAGAACGGTGCGGCCGCCGGATTCGACGAAGGAGCGTCCGGCGGGCTTGCGGCAACCACATGTGACGACCCCGGGCTGGACTCCGCTTTGTCCACGGTGAAAGCCGATCTGGCGATCCACAGCGCGAAGTTGATGTATTTCCTCAGCGACCAGCACGGATCAGCTCCAGGCATGACGAAGCGGATATCGTCCTCTTTTGGAAGGCCAACCAAAATAGTTTCGCTTTCAACAAACAAAAAACAGAACCTTCACGACATGGCGGAGGCGGCAACAACAATACTACAGCGAGAATAAAAGTTACGCCTTCTTTCTTTGCGTGAACATTTGGGCGCCGTTATGCAAATCTTCCCACATCGTGACGTAGACATGTGGGGGCGTGTTAGAACGAGCCATTTTAGGTAGGCGTGGTTGACTCTTAACTTTTATAAAGAAAATCTCTTTGGATTTGAGACTTTAGTCTTTGCAACTTTACAGATCTTCTTTATGCACCAAGAGCTTGTAACACTCCAAAGAGAAATGAAAAATTGAAATCGCATCATATGACCCCTTTAATACAGCCATGGAGTTATCGAAGGATCACGATAAAGTTGTGCCTCAATAAATAGTTTATCCACACTTAAATATGCGTGTTTATTTTTCAGTCTTTGTTGTTTCAGTATTGGATAAAGTATCTTTCGGCACTCGTTGATTTCTCTTGGGAATTGATCATTAATCCCGAAGTTTGAGCTCCTTTAAGCTCTTTTTCTTTGCTTTTTATGATCTCTTTGTGCTTAAAGTGTTCTAGTTTGTCAACAAGGGCTTTTGCTGGTAAATTTGCTGACCCTATGCACCCGATGGAAGGAGATCGAATCATCAGTTTCTTTGTCAAGTTTAAGCTTCGAGATCATAAAATTTCTGGTTCACACAAAATGAGTGCTTCTGATTCATTGGAAGAAATATTTTCAGGAATCCCAGTGAAGCTCAAATTATCTTGCATACTCCTAGCTTGTATTTCAAGTAGAGTTTCATTAATTCTTCTATTTTCAGAAGTGAGAGTGTCAACTTGTTTTGTAAGTGTTGCGACTGATGTCTGCAACGATTTATTTTCTATGTGAAGTTGTTCAATTTGATCATATGCAAAATTCAGGCTGAATTGTTGTTATTTGTTGATAGGATGGAAGATGGATGAGGTGGTGCTTCAGGTGTTGAGCAGGATATTGCCGTCCCTTAGTAACTTACAGTGCTTACAGTAAGACTTTGAGTGTGTGTGTTGTATGTATGCTTATGGGTGTCCATGTTACAAATGAACAGTATGATATGTAAATTTCCCAGTAATGGTGATTCATTGCAGCATGTGGCGTGTGGGCCTGACGGATTACACTTTCATCTCCATGAGAAACACAGTGTCTTTGTGCTCAAATCTCAGGTAAGAACATGCAGTCAAAAGCTAGAATGACTTTATTATTTCTTGCCAGTGTTATTAAGACCGACATTCAGTGTGTTATAAACTTTTAATTAATTAATTTAACATTAATTAAATATCAGAATGTTATTTAAACCTTATCATCATATCCACTAGTGGGCTATAGGCCTGCTAGTTTATGCTTTACACCACAGACAAAAGATCTATTTGGAAAATAAATTATGGTAATTGATACTGGAAAATCTGAAGACAACATCTACCAACTTATATCTTGCTAGGAAAGTGGTTTTGGAGGGCAATCCACTCCCTGAGCAGAGTTACCACTTACTCATAGCAGAAGACAGCATGTGAGTCATTTTCATTTTTAAACATACTTACACTGTCTTGGAACACACAATGGTCTTCTCAATGTAGTAAATGAAGTTCAAGAAGCAGAGTTCCAGATGTCAAAATAAGACTTTATTGGACAAAGCAACAAAGCCGAGATGACGGTCACCGCAACTGAGTCTTTGTCTGACCCAACATCCATGCTTACACCTTATTCTTATCAGTCTTTTAAACCAAAGATTGGTAGCTCGGTCTCTGATTGGTCTTATTCCTCTAGTTTTACTAATTGTGGACTCCTGCTAGTTTGAACCATTCTCCTAATACTTTTTATCTCATCCTTCCCCTGGACGCAGGTGTCCTCATAGGCCATTCATCAAACTTGTTTGTGCCATCCCTGACATATTCTTGGAAGTTACCCAAAGTTCACTGGTTCACTCAAGTTCATCTGCGCTGTCCAATGGGGAGCACCTACACTTGCCCATTGGAAAGCACCTAGGACTCACAGTCTGCATTAAGACATCCAATATTGAAGCAATCATTGAAACAATCACCATATTGATCAGTCTATTGATTATCGTTATAATCATACATCATATTTTCAAGTAAAATATCACAACACATTCCCCCCTCTGAGACTTTATCAAGTCTCACTTCTAAACCCTTTACCCAGAGTGCAACACCATAAGTCCACCTCTACCTTCCATTCATCTATGAACCAATAATGGTCCCCCAACAAATGGCTTCTCCATGATGCTGCACTCCGGAGGAAGTCGCATTCAAACATCTCTCCTCACGGTTGACTAGAGAAGAGTAAAAGTGTCTGCCTCCCTACCTATACATCCTTGGGGGTCAATAAACAATGAATCAAAAACAATGTGTATTAAAGCATGTGCATGGAATGTCTTAGCCTTGCCCATGGTTGCCATGATTATGTAGAGTACATGAATGATTAGTCAAATGATAAAACTTATCAAAGTTTTCTTATCCCACGGTGCCAGAGGAACTCCAGGCATTCCTGGTAGCCTGGAACGCTATCTGGTGATGCTGTCCATCGTTGCCAGAGGAGCTTTCAGGCAAATCTCATTGCCCTCCAGCGCTATCTACTCCAACAACACTTGATGCTTATGTAGCAAATTAGCTCAAAAGGGAAATGTATATAAATAATTACAATTAATTATAATTAATTACCATTATTTATATTAGCTGCCAGTAGTAACTGTTGCAGAATTAATATTACCATCAATTAATCTGTTCGTCCAGCGAACATTCAGAGTAATTTTATATCAACTCTAGGAAATGTAATTTTCGTGACCACAGAAAATAACTTACTAATGCACTAGAGTACTAATGCACAGTGGTCACCAACGTGGTGCCCGTGGGCACCTGGTAGCCCGCAAGGAGTCTCTGAGTCGCCCACCAAGGACGTTCTATAAATAGCCTAAATTAGCATTGGGCGATAAATTATATCATATTGAGATTATGATAAAAGTTATGTTAAAGTCACCATGAAATCAAAATTTAAAATTCTTATTTTTTAATGGAATACTGTAGTGTTTATTATAAATAATTTATCCGTGCACTTAATTATTTTTTTTAAATTCATGTGCCCTCGTAATCTTGAATCAAAAACGTTAACCTCCCCTCCTCCTCTAAACGACTCATCTTCTCTTCCGGTCACGAGCTATGGCGCAAGGGCGGAGCTAGTGACGTGAGGGGTAAACGCTGGGATAAACGACGGGGAAAAGCTGAAGCTGATGCTTCACTTTATAGCACTGACACCAGTCATGAGGGAGTACGTTACCCCTAAACATTGAAAAGATATTAGGATATTACGACAACATTACTCTTAGGACATCGCAAACTAATTTTTTCATGAGTATGACTTAACCTGATGGAGGACACACTCAGTCATTCAGAGAGAAATCCCCCACCACAAACTGCAAACTGGCATTCAGATCTGCCTCCATTTTGTTAGCAACGCCCCAGCTTCCAACGATCCAATCAATTCCCGAAGGACGAAATCAAGTCCCGCCCGCTCATTACAGATGCCGTTTCACTCGGATATACGTCACAGTAGAGAAGAAAAGACAATCGCAACTTCCGTTTCATGCCAACTTTAATAATGATGATAAGCTCTGGACTTTTGGATTTTTACTCAATATGGATTAATCACAACAGAAATAGATGTTACAGCAACCATTCAGTGCATGTAGCTAATAATTCTGCATGTTCTGTGTGAATGCGTGGAGTAGTTTCATCTGATACACAAACTCAAACACACGTGACTCGCGGTGTTTTCAGCGTCGCCGTCTCAATATATGAGGACATGAACACATGCACTTCATCTTCAGAGAGTTCCTGTTGATGTTTTATTAATTCATTTTACTAGACACCATTTTTTATGATAAATTTGTACTGAATCATAAAACACGGAATCCATAAGAAATCAAATGGAAAACACAGAATTTAGGGGAAAATAAAATGCATTTTTGTATAAAATGCAAGATATCAAGATATTAGAGAGAATATATATATATATATAATGTATATGTATTGGAGTATATCAAACAAGTAGCCCTTGAGACTATTTTATACCTTCAGGGAGCCCTCACTCACAAAAAGTTTGGAGACCCCTGCACTAAAGCATGTAACATGATCAGGAATCATTAAAGGGACATTGATTTACAAGCAAGCAGTGACAGAATCAGAAACTCATGTAATATGTGCACAAAAGTTTTATTCGGGATGTAGTCTCAGATAAAAGTCTTGATGGTTTGAAGGTTTGGTGATGTTGGAATTGCAATCACGTTCTTCCAGGGTAACATATAATATACCCTCTCATTTAGATAATCAAAACAGGAATTCATAGATACCAAACATGCTATAGGTGAGTTTATATTAACCAAGGATTCTATCATAAGCATGCATAAAACAGTATACAATGCAAAAGACAATATACAAGAACAGTAATAATATACACAATGACCTAGGGGTTATGCATGATAGGAAGGTCATAGAAAGGTTTGTCTATGAATTAATAGGGAAGAGTCCATTTCTATGGGCATCATGTGTCTTTCCTGTGGGGAAATAGAGTGAGAGTAACTGACCACATTCCTTTGAGCAATAAAAGCAGTGTTGTCAGATGATTTATCATTGCTTGCCATGGTAACCAGAGGCCTATTCTGCCTTTTTGGGGTGTCAGTTGCTTTTCGGGATTGTCCACAGAACTCTAACACATAGTTTGCTTTTTAGGTGAGGGGGTTTGCTGGATTATTCATTCAATATAATTAATAGCTGTGTGTCTGATTGGTCCAAACGCTACACTTACTATATATTCTACCATTCAGAAGTTTGGGGTAAATGTTTTGGGATATTTTAGTAATACTTTTATTCAGCAAGGATGCATTCATTGATTAAAAGTGACAGTAAAAACAATGTTACAAAAGTAACATTGCATTACAGTTTTCTCAGAAAATATTAAATACAATTGATAATAAATTACAATTGATTTAAAATATATTAGAATAAAGACTGTTATTTTAAATTGTAGTAAAAATGAATGAATGAATTATTTATTTATTTATTTATTTACAAGTAATGACTTACCTTAAATGGAGGTTCTGTCAGATTTAGTTCACTTCTGCGTACAAATTTGTCTTCAAAATACGGTTAAGTTGTAATGCAGAAAAGTCTTCTCATTCTTGCTGGAATAATACTCAGAGGCAGAGTTTCAGAAGTCAAAATGAGACTTTAGTGGACAAGACAACAAAGCCAAAATGCCAGCTGACCATCTGAACTGATCTCGTTCCAAGCTTCCATTCTTATACAGTTTCGTTATAAGTCACTGTCCAATAAGCATATAGGTCACCTTTTTTATGTATGTTATTCCCCTTGCTTTCCACAATTTTTTTATTAGCTCTATCGATTCTTCTTTAATTGGGTGATTTTACCCACTGGTCTGTTTTTAATTTTCTGTTTTCCCACTGGTCTGTTTTTATTTTTTTATTTAACCCTCTCCAGGTGCCCAGAGGTCCCAGAGGCATATTACCGTACATATGAGCTGTCAAAGTGTTAATAATCTTTGTGGGCAGTGTACACATTATTCATTCTCGAATCCTTCATACACAATCTCAGTCACATAGGCCATGAGGCCTTTAAAGTGCATCTGACTTTTATGATATCAAAACAATGTTATAATGTGTGTTATAATGTATCTCTCTCATAATGACAAAATGCATTATTTGTAGTTTTTCACTTTTTTTATTTGAGTTTTTCAGCTTTTTTCAAATAATGTCCATGCTAGGTTGACGGACTTATCACTACGTAATAATCATATAGGAGAGGAAGGAGCTTGTCTGATTGGCTCGGCTCTGTCCACTGTACACTCTGCCAACAAAAACCTCCTGTCCCTCAACCTAGCCTTTAATAGTATTGGTGATGCAGGTGCGATTCACATTTCTCAGGTGTGTAAAATTTAACTCCATCTGAAGGCATTCAGACAGTTTCTAATGATGTCATGACTGCAAATACTTAAAACCGAGTTTTTAATAACACCCATCCCTCTTTTAAAGGGTCTGCGTCTCAACCGTTCCTTGCTGTGTCTGTCATTATCCTACAATCAAATAGGGGATAATGGAGCAGCTCATTTGGCTGAGGTATACATATATACTCCTATTAACAACTTCATTTTATCGGCCTTACTCTGCCTAACTTGACACATTAAACATGTATATTTCCATACATCTTTTTCTAATATCCTTATTTAGGTGCTTGGCCCCTTTGCTCTGACACATGAGGAGATAGTTGAAAGGAGGAAGTTGTTAATTAAAGGTGAAGAATCAACAATGGTCCAGCCATCTCTGGTTAGTCTTGCAGACTCACATGAGCGGCCTCTTTCCGTCCGCAGCAGCTCTTCACTGGATCGCCTCAACAAGAGTACAAAGAACCCCACCAAAAAGAAGGTTGAGCAGTGCTGTTCCCTATATATTGTATATACATTTTATGACATGAAAAGAGTCTGTCTCTGTTTTTGAGATACAATACAATGATTTACAGTTGTTTAATAATGTTTGTAGCAAGATTTTACTTTATTGTGTGTAGGACAACCCTAAGAAAGAGGAGAAACCAGCAGCAGGTCAGGCAGCAAAAAAAGAAGAGCCAAAGGTGGCCAAGAAAGGTAATTGAACTCCTTTGACAACTGTTTGTTTGCGATTCAGAAGTGGACTTTATATTTTACATAGTATATTTTGCATATTTTTATATGGTATATTTTACGTAGTTTACATGTCGAGAAAATATTTTCTGTCTTGCTTTTCACTCAGATAATAAAGTTCCCCGTATTCAGGCTGGAAAATTAGCAGGCAAAGACAACAATCTGCTAGTATCTGACCAAGAGGTAAGAATAAGACAAAGACAGACAGGAAGGAAGGAAAATGCTAAATTTTCAAAATTATATATATATATATATATATATATATATAATCATATTTAATTTGTTTGTTGCCCCGCGAGATAAGAATTTCATGAGTTTATGAAACCCCTTTTGCTACAATTAGATATTTCCCATTAAACATGGACACATTTGTTTGTCAGAGAGTGGACGTGGTTGAGACTGTGATTCGTCTATTGGATCCTGGAATCGTGCACGCTGGAGGGAAAGTCATTCATCCGGGAAACACATGCCTTACTTCTCTGAATCTCTCAGGTGATTTCATTTCAGAATTGATTTCATTTCAGCATTAGTGTGAAACTGTAGGGGAACTACAGTTAAACCCCGTAGTGAGAGACCAATATGCTCAATGAACACCAGGAGTCAAGTTCAATCAGTTGACAGACAGTTTAGTGAAGACAGAGTTCTCCACACTTCCAAAGGCCGTAGCAAATGAGTAAGAGGAGCCAGCCTTGAACTAACTCAGAATATAGACCCACTACACTCTTAAAAATAAAGGTGCTTCACGATGCCATAGAAGAACCTTTTTGTCTAGATGGTTCCATAAAGAACCTTTAACATCTGAAGAACCTTTCTGTTTCACAAAAGGTTCTTTGTGGTGAAAGAAGGTTCTTCAGATTACAAAAAGGTAAGAAAGAGATGGTTCTTTAAAGAACCTTTTACTGAATGGTTCTTTGTGGAACCAAAAATGGTTCTTCTATGGCATCGCTGTGAAGAACCTTTTGAAGCACCTTTATTTTTAAGAGTGTAGTACTGATAGTCATATGGATGATCAGTTGACACCATTTCCACAGGTTCTGATAGGCTAACATACATAAAAGTTAGTGGATACATGTGGTGCATTGGTCTTTAAATGTCTCATACATCTATCATGAGAACCACGTAATAAAATAAGAACAAAGTTCAAAATGATAACTCTTTTTCTATAAAATATAACATATGTTTATATAATGATTCAGATTAATTATTATAAAACAAATACATATTTATTCTCTGGAAGCCGGACTAAGTGAGTAAACACTGTTACTGCATTCTTGACATGGGTCAGACCCTCAGTCGCCTCTCAGATACCAAATACAGACATTGCTTGTAACATAAATACCAGAATAGATACACTAGTTTTAAGAAAACTATAATTATGTATTCATGATATAATAGAAGAGGAGGGGACTGGAAATCAACTCAACTTGCTTGTACATTATAGTTGTAAGGTTTTCTTTTCTGATAATGCAGGAAATAAATTGTCTGAGCAGTCACTCAAGGTGTTCCTCTCATCTCTGGAAGGCCAGGGTGAAGGTGGACTTCTGCGTCTTTCTCTCAATGTGAGTATCATCATTCTTTTTCTAATCCTTTTTAAAGAGCTTGTTTTGATTTCAGCTGTTTTTCAGAGGAATCAGTTTCCCTCAGATTGTGACACCTTCCTGAAGATACAAGAAATCATGTCCCTCAGGGACCCTCTTAAGAAAACCCTCTCTGGTCAGGTGGAGGATGAACACGGTGAGCCCAAGACCACCAATGAAGCCTAACAGAATGACAAGAAGGGTTTAATATTTGCAATTTATATGAAAGATTAATATATGCATTTACTGCCTCAACTCAACCATATCAATAGTTCATGCTTTCATTGTTTGTGTAACTTTTTTATCTTTGCTGTATTGTAATTTTACATATTCACTGACATAATACGTGGAGCAAACAGAGTTCTAGACAAAGGGTTAAATATTAGTTTTGATTTGTTTAACATGTTGGTCACTACAGTAAGTGTTATTTCACTAAGTGTTTTGATAAGTGTTTTGATAATTTTTTTAGTAAGCTTTTCCCTTGACATTTTATTTAGTTGGTCTGGGCTTTTAGGGCAAATGATTGCTGAAAAACCCTTTATTGTTTTATATGTATGTGTGTTTTTATATGTTTTATATTTGTCTGTATTTCTGTTATATGCTAAAAAAAATGTTTTACCAAATGGTAATTAGCTTTTTTCTCTCAAGAATTAGATTAGTTAATATCTTAAAAATGATAATTGTACCATAAGCTACATGTTTATTAAAACAAAGCCTCAAATTCAAGTCCACATAATAAGTATGTTACTTAATTTTTCATTTATCCGCAGAGTTCCATCCTTTTCCATCAAAGACTAATCACAGGCTGACTAAACAATTGTGATTGGTCCATCTATGCCAGCGCTGAGAAAAGTAACAGTTGGCAAGTGCGATGGCTCGTCCATAAACCAGTTTGACGATAAATTACAGCACTAAAAATACAAATAGAATCTCTAATAGCCATTTGATAGAAAGCACACGTGGAACTACGCGTTAAACTACAATAATTATCATTTAGAGCTGACACTTAAAAAATTACAACTATGCCCGTTAAGTCCACCTATTTTAGATCCTCGTTGATGGCAAGCGATTAAAGTGTTTTGTGGGTGTGACTAATCCTCTCGCGTCAACGTGCACTGGACCAATCAGAATGTCTCTTGTAGACTGCGTCCCCCACCTCACAGCACAGGCACAGTAACAGTCTGGGCATTGTTTCCCACCATGCGGTTTTAGTTAATTTTATTGCGCACTTTTTAGTTTTTCATATGATGTCGTAAGTTGTAGGCTATATATAAAGACTCTTCCTTGCAGCACTGGTAGACTTTGTGCTTTGCCGACATATAAACAAGCGGAATAGTGTCCGCCATATAATCCTGCAGCTGCGCGCTTTTTGATAATTGTTACGTGAGTGTCTTCAGGATTCAAACATACTACAGCAGCAAGTTGGGGAACTGGACCGTATGTATGTCACCTTGTGTTGTTATCTTGCTTTACGCGGTTGCCATATTGCCATAGCAAAGAGTAGCCACATTTGGTTTATTAGGCCTTAATTTTAGTCAATTTAAAGGGAATGGAGTTAACGTATATAAGTTATGTTATATATTCCCTCCAGTTGTCACACCTCTTTACAGTTCTTGATCTGTCAGCAGTGTTGGGCTACTTACTCAAAAGAATGTAACATATTACTCATTACTAGTTACTCCTTTCAAAAGTAATAGTTACTTTACTGATTACTTTCTGGCAACAGTAATTAGTTACACTACTAGTTACATTACTTTTTCTTCACGCCCCACAGAAGTTGTAACCGTATCCTTCCACATAAAATTCTTCTAGAATGTTACTAGCAACATATTTCTGCCTCATCATTTGACCAAAATACACATCGGATCGCAGTCAGAAGTTATTACAAACACTCAATAGTGATTGATAGTCACATTCAAGTAGAAGTGTTGTATTAATCTCATGAATTGTGATGTGTAGCTTGAAGCTTTCATCATGTATTTGATCAAATCACATGAGTTTGTAAGAAACTGCCAACAAGATTCCAAAAAGATCTTTAATTATATAATGTACCACATGCTGATCAGAGGGGTGTGGGTGGGATGTAATGCCAAAGTAAAGCCACAACTTACACAACAGTGTTCAGATCATATTTATTCCTGACAAAATCAATATAATGCAATATTTCTATCTGCTGAATGTAAGCTTTTCCATATTCCAAGCTTGCCTGCTGCACTGGGGACATCACATGCATGTGCGATTCCTGAAAATTATGAAAATAAATCTAGGAATTATTTGATTGTTGGATTTTAAATCAGCGGGGTTGAGGCATCAAAAGTATCTAAGCTGTTTTATGGATGGTAACTGTAATATTACTGAAATCTTATTAGTAATTAGTTAAACTACTAGTTACTGCAAAAAGTAATATTATTACAGTAACTAAGTTACTACTAGTTACTGCCGTTTGAGCTGTCAATCAAGAGTATTAGCCATGTGTTAAGTGCTGGACAATATGCATCCTGCATTCACACTATGTGTCTGTTCAAGAGGTGTTTATGTACAAATAAATACATTATGTAGAGATGTTGTACAAATGCTTAAACAACAAAAACAGAATATTGCTTAAAACCCAATGTGAAGTCAAATCCAAGTTAAAGGCGTAGTTCACCCAAAAATGAAATTTTCTTCACATCACTTGCCCACCAATGGATCCTGTGCAGTGAATGGGTGCCGTCAGAATGAGAGTCCAAACAGCTGATAAAAACATCACAATAATCCACATGGTTACAGACAATCAATTAACGTCTTGTGAAGTGAAAAGCGGCATGTTTGTAAGAAACAAATCCATCGTTAAAATAGAAGTCTATAATCTGTAATAACTCTTCCATCCCCTGTTGACCTCTCACAACAAAATCCCCAGGCAAATTTGTTTCGAACTTTTGGACAGTTTTCACTTGTAAATATTGCTTGATCTGTGCATATCTCTCTTCTGATTCAGACAGGACATTTTCACTAGAAAAAACTATATTATGGAATATGGAACATATCATATTTTAGCCTGAAGCAGTGATTTGAAGTTTGAAGTTTCTTATTACAAACACACTGCTTTTTACTTCACAAGGTGTTAACTAATGGACTGGATTACTTGTGGATTATTGTGATGTTTTTATCAGCTGTTTGGACTCTAATTCTGACGGCACCCATTCACTGCAGAGGATCCTTTGGAGAGCAAGTGATGTAATGCTAAATTTCTCCAAATCTGTTCTGAACATATACATCTTGAATGCGCTGAGGGTTCATTCTCAGCTATTTTTATTTTTTGGGTCAACTATTCCTTTATACAGAAAATTATGCAAAATGTCAAAACTCAAAAACAGGTATGTAGTGTGTGATGCACAATATGCTATGAGCAAATCAGTTATTGTGCAGTTATTAACGATTGGCCTTTTTCATTATGTTGCTCCAACAGTAGAACCATGAGTAGCAGAAAAGATGATGATAACCTCCTGAGAATGACAAAGGATGACCTGCAGCGCTGGATCCAGGCAGAGGTGGAACGAAACCCTCATCTGGTGCAGAGGCGTGAGCAACTGGTGCAGGTTGAGGAGTGGGTGAAGCAGAAGGAGAGGGAATCCACTTACACCCACCTTCTGTATGGCAATGCCCACGAGTGAGTTATTGTGTTTTTTAATGATTGATGACAGTATCTCCAAATCACGGTGACCATTTGACTGTGTTTTGTGTCTGTATCAGGTCAGTCCTTGAGTGTGAGTCGGTGATGAAGGGTCTTTATGGAATGCTGGGATTGGAGTACCGAGACGAGGATTCGGAGGAGGAAGGAGGAGGAGGAGAACCACTTGACGTCATTCATGTCACAGATGAAGAGGAGTATAGACAGGAAAATAGTGTCTTCAATGGAGATGATGATGATATTGTTGTCATTGATCTGGGAGGTAAAAGACATTTTAATGGAAAGTGCTTGGAAATATTAATATTGTAAAGGATGGCTTTGTAATTAAAAATCTGATACCATGTTGTTTTTTTCTCTTGCAGCCACCAAAGAAACCTTGGAACCAATGGTGAGAATGTTAACTGAAAAATTGGTGTCACACATGCAATTTTATTTACATGCAATAACAGGTTATTTTGTATTATGTTTTTCTTTTTGTATTTTTTTTATTTTTTCCTTTAAATTTTGTGCTTTTTGAACTTTCTTTTATTTTTCATTGTTTTCATTCATTTTTCTTTGATTTTTTTACATGTATTAATTAGGGATGTGCGCGACGACTAATTTGACTGTCGTTTAAACGAAAGTTTTGTATCTGACTAGTCGACTAGTCTAAAAGCAAGAAACCCCCAAAAGATGGTAAGAAAAAAAAACCTCTGTGCGTGCGTGTAGCATATATAATAGCCTATATTTGAAATACTTAATCTATGAATCACACTGTCAAATCCCTCAATGAATTCCGCTTGCCGCACACTTGCCTCGCGTTATCATCATTTCGGTCATTAAAAAGAAAAAAAAGAAGATCATACACTCAACGTCGGCCAAAGCGTAGCTTATTTATTCAAATCAGCTGGGGAAATACAGAACAATGGAAAATCAATCAATAGCCTGACAGAATTCTTAATCTTCATATAACGTTAGCCAACATATTAAAACACAAGTCAAAAACAATAGGAAGGTTTATTAAGACAATTTGACATTACACAGTTTACACAAAATTTTTCAGTTTCCTTCTAATTCAAAATAATCCCACACCTCGCTCGTCTTTCGCGTGGTCATTTTTGAACTCACCGCAACTGACACGAAGAAAACGCATGTGAGGTCGGAGGTAAAAATGTAGTTTCCGCCCAGATTAACTTTTAAAAATAATGTATTATTTTTCAAACGTTTTATTTGAACTTATTTAAAACATTTTAAATGCAATGTTAAAATGATGGTAATTTGAATGATAAAATCATGTTTTTGTTTTTCTTTTCTTTTTTCTATCGTGTAATCGACTATTGTTTTCAGTGTTGACTAGTAGGAGCTGTACCGTTTAGTCGACTGGTCGATTAGACCCGCACATCCCTAGTATTAATTATGTAGTCTTTTATTTACACATTTTCTTTCTCTGTCTGTCTTTGTCTATTTCTTTGTCTTTCTTTCTAGATTTCGTCTGTTTTTCATTATTTCTGTTTTTCTTTCTGTGTTTTTGTCTTAATTCTTTCTTTTTCTTTTAGCTTGAAAAGGTGACTGTGGCCATTCAGAAGTCATCCAGACTCGTTCAGGACTTAGTCCATATGGTGAACAAAACTTCCTCCGTAAGTGCTGTATCACCATCATCATCATCGTCTGACTTCTCCAACAGACCCTCATCAACCTCGACCCCTGAGACCAGCCATTCTGAATCGGTCACATCAAAAATAATACCATTAAAAATGGAAATACCTGAAAACTCTATTGCAATAGTTAAGACCGAATCTCTATCGAGAGCACCTGAAATGTCCTCGCTTCTCAGCAATTCAGAACAAAAGAAATCTATTGCCTGTCAAAAGCCAGATTCTAAACCAACAATTAAGACTGAACCACAACCGACAGCATTAACCCCTTGGGAAATGAGCATTTCAAACCAACATGAAACTGCTGCTAGTCTTAACTGTCCATCCTTAAAATTAATTAAGACTGAACCTCAATTGACAGCAGTGAGTCCTTCAGAAACACTAGAAACAATTGCCAGTCCTAATTTTGGATCCATAGCAACAATAAAGACTGAGCCTCAGTTGTCGGTAATAAAGCCAGAAATGACTTCGCCTCCAAGCATTTCAAAACCTTTCAAAATATCATCAATTAAGACTGAACCTCAGCCGACAGCATTAACTCCTGAAACATCTTTGCTTGAAAGTGATTTAGAACAGTCAAACAGCCTCAATTCAGATCACGAAGCAGCAAGTAACACTGGACTTACGTTGCCGGCAATGTCTTCAGAAATCCCTTCATTTTCACGTGACTCAGAACAATTGAAAGTTAGTGCCTGTCCTAATTCAGCATCTGTAGCATCAAATGAGACTGATCCTCAATTGCCGCTAGTGACCCCTGTAGAAATGTCTTCACCTCCAAGCAGTTCAGAACAAATGGAAACTGCTGCCAGTGACAATGCCAGCGAGTCAACCACAGAGATTCCTCCTGAAGTGTCATCATTGCCGAGCAATTCTGAAGAAGCTGTAACTCTTGCCAGCCATGATTCGGAGTCCACAGATGAGACCGGAAAGCCAAAAACAAGGAGCAAATCTGCCAAACCCTCTGTGCCCACAATAAGTCCAACAACTAGGCTGAGATCTTCAAAAAACACTGCGCCTGGTACTAGCACTTCCTGCCCACAAAGGGAAACAACAAGGGCATCATCGCCTGCAGATAATAATAATGACCCCTCTGACACAGAGGACCTGTCTGCTAGTCCTGCTGACAGTGATTATGAACCCCCTGAATCACATTCGGAGTCATTGATAGACAGTGATCATGAACCCCCTAAATCACAGTCAGAGTTATCGACAGATACTACTGATGATACCGGCGGCAATAATGCTCCTGCAGAATCTTCCAGTCCTGATGAAAGTAAGCTTTATTTTTTATTTATACAGCTCATATCACAGTATATTAACTCATGCTTTACATAATGTGTTACAGATGTATCTGAACTAATCAGTTATGACTAATCTTACATTATGGTTTCTGTCATACATTTTAGTTAACAAATACAGTTTTCACAAAAATATGAAGCAGCACAACTGATTTCAACACTGATAATAAGAAATGTTTCTTGAGCAGCAAATCAGCATATTAAAATGATTTCTGAAGGATCATGTGACATTGAAGACTGGTGTAAAGGCTGCTGAAAATTCAGCTGAATTCTGCTGAAAATGATATGTATTCACTTGAATAAATTACATTTTAATATAAATCAAAATAGACAGGTTATAGTAGAAAAGTAATGCTATTTCACAATAATCCTGTTCTTACTCAATTTTTGATCAAATAAATGCAGCCTTGGTGAGCATAAGATACTTCTGTCAATAACATTAAATAAAATCTTACCAAACCAAACTTTTAAACAGAAGTGTATGTGTATATATATATATATATATATATATACATATATATATATATATATGCATATACATATACCTGATATCCATACGTCCATCCATACATACAGTAACAGTATTTGTCCTCTGTCACTGACTCTGTCTTAGGTTCCAAGTCTTCATCCAGTGAGTCCTCCAAGCCTTCTCAAGAACATAAAGAGATAAAACTCAATGTCAGCATGGGAGTTTTGGGGAAAAGGCAACACAACGTGTGGTGTAAAGGAACAGTACAAGAAGTCCAAACAGCAGGTAAGATTGACCTATTCTGTAAATCCACAATACATTAAAATGAAGGTGAAAATCTAATGGATTTGGTTGCATTTTTGACCTGTCTTATCTTTCTTTCCTTTTAGAGGATGGCCTCAGATACAAGGTGGAGTTTAAGAGTGGTAAAGAGATTGTGCTGCCTGCTCATCATGTGGCCTCTCTGAAGCCTCCCGTGCTTAAGGATTTGTTTATTGGCTGTCGTGTTGTGGCCAGCAGCAAAGATGATGAAGGAAAGGTCTCGTTTAATGCTGCTGTGCTGGTTGAGCTTCCTGAGCGCAAGAATCGCATGAGGTGAATTTATGTTCAAGGGATAGTCCTCTTATCCTCAGGTCATTCATAATCTGTTTTTTTTTTTTGTTCTTTCATGAAACATGAAAGAAAATATTTAGCATAATGTCCAGGCTATTGCATTTTGTTTTGTTTTCAATTTTCAATATTAGTATTTAACAAGTGTCTTATTTTCTTTATTTTAATCTTGTCTGATATAATAACTAAATCCATTTGTTAAATGTTTCTATCAGGTTCTTGGTGTTTTATGATGACGGCCAAGCAGATTACCTGGCACTTCCAGACTTTCATGTTGTCTGCAAACAATGTGAGAAATTCTCATTCTTAATTTCTTTATTACTCCATTTCAGCCATTAGTTTAAAGGGGTCATATGATGTTGCTAAAAAGAACAGTATTTTGTGTATTTGGTGTAATGAAATGTGTTTAATGCGGTTTAAGGTTCAAAAAACACATTATTTTCCACATACTTTACATTATTGTTTCTCCTCTATGCCCCGCCTTTCTGAAACGCGTCGATTTTTACAAAGCTCATTGGTCTGAAAAGCAAGGTGTGCTCTGATTGGCCAGCTATCCAGTGCGTTGTGATTGGCCGAATTCCTCAAGCGTGTGACGGAAATGTTACGCCCCTTACCATATTGTGATGTCGTGTCCGTCCGGAGCGACGAGACAAAAACATTAAAACCCATTATAAACGAGGCATTTGTTGCATCCAGTGTGTGGTTGACTCTTAATTTTTATAAAGAATATCTCTTTGGATTTTAGTCTTTGCAACTTTACAGAAGTAAAGTGTTCTTTATGCTCCAAGAGCTTGTAACACTTCAAAGAGAAAGGAAAAATTGAAATTGCATCATATGACCCCTTTAAGACCCCATGTAATCACTTGACTGCTAAAAGAGAGTTTTGTAAACTTTATTTCTTTGCAGTGAAAAAGGTGTGGAAAGACATTGAGGATGAGACATTACAGTTGCAGGTTAAGGAATATCTTCGTGTCTATCCCAACCCCATTGCTGTGGTGCTTCGCGTGGGGCAAGACACCATGGCGATGCGGAATGGCAATTTTGAGGCTTGCACGGTGCTCCAGTTGGATGGCAGCCTCATCCAGATCTGCTTTAAGGTGAAAATGAATCCACTGTGGGATGCTAGATTTCTCTGCGAACCTGGCATTCTTCTTTCATCTGCATTTAACTATTTATTGCCTTTATACCAAGGAACATGAACAACAAAGGGTACTTCATGGGAATGTCACAGAATTTCATTTCATAAGTTTTCTCCCACAGTCAACTCTCTTAACCCTACTGGCAGATTTTAGGAGATTTTGATCTTGGAGATAAATTTGTTGGTGAATTTTGTAGGCTGTATCACATTTTAAGGCATCACTGTAATACCACAAGTCGACCATTTTGATGCTGATAAATGTGTTGTTGTTGTTTTCTAGAAAGACAAGCAGAAAGAGTGGATTTTTAAAGGCTCAGACAAGTTGGAACACATTGTAAATATCAAGCAGCGTCTGGCTAAAGATAAACCGCAGAAAAAAGCTCTACAGAAAACACAGCATAAACTGCAACAACCATCTCAACAGAAAACGCAACAACCACAGCAACAGAAAGCACAACAGCCTGCAGTAACAAGTAGACTTTGTGTTTCATGCACATACTGCCTCTTTTATGCATGTTCCCAAATAGACATGTGCCAGTATTCAGTAAAACTGTATTTTGGGATAATGAACATGCTCATTAGCCTAACAAAAAAAAACTGTAGTTGTGCTCTTTTGCAGTCTAATCTCTTGAAACATTTGTTTGCATTATACATTTTTGTTGTGTATTATTTTATTTAAATGTTCAAGTTTCTTTTTATTTAAAAAAGTTAATACATTTAGGACGACAGCACATTTTTATTTATCTTTTTTTTTTGTGTAATGTAATACAATTCTGTGATAAAAAATTTCAGATATAATTGTGATATGAAAATCTGACATCACATGCCCAACTCTGTTGTTTAGCAGGAAATGCCACACCTCAGCACAACATAACCTCCTCCTTGACAACAGTTGCCTCAGCGACTGTTACTTCAACATCTGTCACCTCAGCAGCTGTATCTTCTGTGCGGGCGACCCGACAATCTGATCCAGTAACCAAAACATTATCTATTAGCCCTCAAAAAATCATGTCAGCTGCTTTCCAGCCAAAGGTCATCCTCCAGAGGTTGACTATGCTTTCAGCTGTCTGTGTATCAAAGGATAGTATGCACACAGTAAAATCTGCTACTGCAAACAGTACCTCAAATTTAAGGTGAGTAATGGGCTTGTCCTGGTTAAAGGAACAGTTCACCCAAAAATTACAATTTGCTGAAATTGTACTTGCACTCAGGCAATCCCAAGATTTTGTTTCTTCATGGGAACAGATTTGGAGAAATTTAGCTTTACATCACTTGCTCACCAATGAATCTGTTACTTTTGGATGGTTTAAGGGTGAATACATTTTCAGCCAATTTTCATTTTTGGGTGAACTGTTTCTTCAATTACGGAGTGGTTTGAATTTCTCATCACCAACCACGTCATATCGGGCTCTATATTCTAGAAGTGCAAAACGACCTGCCCCTGATGAGGAAGAAGAGCTTGTTTCTGAGGAAGAAGAGCTTGTTTCTGAGGAAGAAGAGCTCTTTGCAGTGAAAAAGGTGTGGAAAGACATTGAGGATGAGACATTACAGTTGCAGGTTAAGGAATATCTTCGTGTCTATCCCAACCCCATTGCTGTGGTGCTTCGCGTGGGGCAAGACACCATGGCGATGCGGAATGGCAATTTTGAGGCTTGCACGGTGCTCCAGTTGGATGGCAGCCTCATCCAGATCTGCTTTAAGGTGAAAATGAATCCACTGTGGGATGCTAGATTTCTCTGCGAACCTGGCATTCTTCTTTCATCTGCATTTAACTATTTATTGCCTTTATACCAAGGAACATGAACAACAAAGGGTACTTCATGGGAATGTCACAGAATTTCATTTCATAAGTTTTCTCCCACAGTCAACTCTCTTAACCCTACTGGCAGATTTTAGGAGATTTTGATCTTGGAGATAAATTTGTTGGTGAATTTTGTAGGCTGTATCACATTTTAAGGCATCACTGTAATACCACAAGTCGACCATTTTGATGCTGATAAATGTGTTGTTGTTGTTTTCTAGAAAGACAAGCAGAAAGAGTGGATTTTTAAAGGCTCAGACAAGTTGGAACACATTGTAAATATCAAGCAGCGTCTGGCTAAAGATAAACCGCAGAAAAAAGCTCTACAGAAAACACAGCATAAACTGCAACAACCATCTCAACAGAAAACGCAACAACCACAGCAACAGAAAGCACAACAGCCTGCAGTAACAAGTAGACTTTGTGTTTCATGCACATACTGCCTCTTTTATGCATGTTCCCAAATAGACATGTGCCAGTATTCAGTAAAACTGTATTTTGGGATAATGAACATGCTCATTAGCCTAACAAAAAAAAACTGTAGTTGTGCTCTTTTGCAGTCTAATCTCTTGAAACATTTGTTTGCATTATACATTTTTGTTGTGTATTATTTTATTTAAATGTTCAAGTTTCTTTTTATTTAAAAAAGTTAATACATTTAGGACGACAGCACATTTTTATTTATCTTTTTTTTTTGTGTAATGTAATACAATTCTGTGATAAAAAATTTCAGATATAATTGTGATATGAAAATCTGACATCACATGCCCAACTCTGTTGTTTAGCAGGAAATGCCACACCTCAGCACAACATAACCTCCTCCTTGACAACAGTTGCCTCAGCGACTGTTACTTCAACATCTGTCACCTCAGCAGCTGTATCTTCTGTGCGGGCGACCCGACAATCTGATCCAGTAACCAAAACATTATCTATTAGCCCTCAAAAAATCATGTCAGCTGCTTTCCAGCCAAAGGTCATCCTCCAGAGGTTGACTATGCTTTCAGCTGTCTGTGTATCAAAGGATAGTATGCACACAGTAAAATCTGCTACTGCAAACAGTACCTCAAATTTAAGGTGAGTAATGGGCTTGTCCTGGTTAAAGGAACAGTTCACCCAAAAATTACAATTTGCTGAAATTGTACTTGCACTCAGGCAATCCCAAGATTTTGTTTCTTCATGGGAACAGATTTGGAGAAATTTAGCTTTACATCACTTGCTCACCAATGAATCTGTTACTTTTGGATGGTTTAAGGGTGAATACATTTTCAGCCAATTTTCATTTTTGGGTGAACTGTTTCTTCAATTACGGAGTGGTTTGAATTTCTCATCACCAACCACGTCATATCGGGCTCTATATTCTAGAAGTGCAAAACGACCTGCCCCTGATGAGGAAGAAGAGCTTGTTTCTGAGGAAGAAGAGCTTGTTTCTGAGGAAGAAGAGCATGTTTCTGAGGAAGAAGACTGTGTTTCAAAGCAACACCAGTACAAGTCCATATACTTGCATCATCGCTGTTGTCCAGCATGTCTGGATGGGGTGAGACCGTCTCAAGTCGACATGCACCGTGGTCAAAATCCACTTCTTATCCCACTGCTTTTTAAGTTTAGGCGAATGACTGCTAGAAGGCGCATTGATGGAAAGGTGGGTGGCGTTTGATGAAGTTGCTCCATTTGGCGTTCAACCACTCTCAATGTACACTACTGGTGAAAACTTTGGGGTCGCTAAGATTTTTTAATGTTGTTGAAAGAAGTCTCTTATACTCACTAAGGTCGTATTTTTATTATATATTGTTAAGTAGTATTACAATATGAAATTGATTATATTTTAAAATGTCATTTATTCCTGTGATGCAAATCTTAATTTTCTGCTGCTATTACTCCAGTCTTCAGTGTCACCTGATTTTTGAGAAATCATTCTGAAATGCTGATTTGCTGTTCAAGGAACCTTGTTATTTGCCCTCTTTAGGTGTTTTTCCACATTTTCTATCGTTCACCATGTGGGCGGAGCCTGTGCGACATGCAGGAAGTGCAGGAGTACTTGTTTGAAACACGCTGTGACTTCCTTTTCCTGGAAATGTTCTGTATGGACCCATTTGTTCTTGTAAATCGCGCCCGACCTCCTTCCACATCAACCGGCAAGCCTCACCTCTACTTGCCGGACATCTCAGAGGGCAGAGAGGTGTTGCCGGTGCCCTGCGTTAATGAAGTGGACAGCACGCTTGCTCCTAACATCAGCTACACCAAAGACAGAGTTCCAGCTCCAGGTGTTTCTGTTAATACTAGCTCAGACTTCTTGATCGGCTGTGACTGCACAGATGGTTGTCTGGACAGGTACAGTTTTTTGAGTCTGCATTTGTGTGTGAAATTTTTTTAAATTAGAGGTATGTTACAGATTTAGTACAGGTCGAGCTTTATTTACAGCTGTTTATCTGTGGCATGTTGTCCATTCCTTCAGAAGATGCTTTAGACTCATGAGTCATCATTCAATTTGTAAACAGACAAAAGTGCCACTTGCAATGGATGTCTGTAAGGCAAGACAGTAAAAGGGTCAGCCCTTGTTGAATTGAGTGTGTTGCTACACTTTTTGCTTATTTGTTGTTGGTGGCCTTAAAATGTTTGATGTAGATTGTAACATTTTCCAATTTTTTTTAACCATTTAGACAAACCAGTTTGTCTATGTACTGCATCTACCAATTCCTAACCGACAATCACAGTTCTTGTGATCATAATTCTTGAGGTCATAGCCAAAATATGGTTTCCCAGATAAGGTGTTTTTTTGGCTTGGAAGTAATTAATTAATAATGAATAATGAAGGGACTGATAACACCTTTTGATTTTAGATTACCAACAAGACATTGAGTATGTAAATTGGATTGAACTTGGAACATTCCTTTTAAATGATGGAAATTGTTATTAAACATTTTGTATTTGTATGTGTGACAGGTCAAAGTGTGCATGCCACCAGCTGACCATTGAAGCCACGTCCTTATGCAGTGGTGGTCCAGTGGATGTTAGTGCTGGATACACGCATAAGAGGTTACCAACCACCTTGCCAACAGGGTTAGAAACAACCTCTGTCTGTTTTTCTGTCGGTCTGATTCTC